>NC_046369.1:23006188-23120095 GCF_011125445.2 Fundulus heteroclitus | reverse complement strand
TATTTCAAGTATTATTATTTCTAGTTTCTTGTTCTGAGAAATAATCTCTTCTGAGTTCCTGCTTTGAAGCTCTTCACATCTGTTATCAGGGTGTACCTGTTCTCATAAATCAGTGTGTGAGTCCCGTTGCTTTTAGGATTATGGTCAGTAGATCAAAAATTAAGCAAATGTACGTTTTGCTTCTCACAAAAGTAGGGAAGAGAAGAGACATCAGCTTCCTGTTCTCACCGCCCAGTTCAATCTAAAAGTTACAAAGATATTTTCCTGTTGAGAAAACAGAACAAAACGTGAGAAGCTTTTTTTCGATTATTACGGGGTATGACTTTATTGAAAAAGAGTGTAAAGACCTGAATACTCTCCGAATCCTGAAGAGATTAACACAAGGTGTCGCTTGTTTTGACCTCGCCGGTCGTTAGTGGGCACAATCGTGTGATAATTAAGCCTTACATTCAAGGACATGAGATAGTTAAAGAACCGTTTCCTCTAATCCACGCATTGCATAAACTACCTGCTGCTTTCCACTGGAGCCCGTGTTACTGAGTCTGATTTAACCATTTGACACAGATGCACTGGGCACCGCCGACAGTTCAGTACCACATTGAATCTGTGTCAACAGAGTAGAGTTTCACATCTTTTTAGTGATTGTGTGTCTTTTGTGTTTCAGTGAGGACGGAGACCAGGTAGAGACGGGGAGGCGGGAGATCTCGAGGGAAGAAACAGCACTTTGGGGTTGCTGTCGCAGATCTCCATGGGCTCCAAACCGATGGAGTCCCGTTACTGCAAAAACACCAGTCTGGATCTGAGCAACAAGTAGAGAAATCAGTAAAAAGTGTCAAGTAATCGGCTGTTGAGCTGAATATACGCTGCTGTAAAATTAGTCTTCTCTTACAGATTGTCATGAAAACAGCAAGTCACATGGAATTCAGTAGTTACGGTTGTGTTTTTAGACTATTAATGTGATGACAATGCTGAAAAAAAAACTGCAGGGAAAATAAACATATTTTCTAGAAGCTTATTGTGTAAAAGTTAGAATTTAATTTCCACTAAAGCTTGAAGTCTCTCTAAAAGAAGTCATACACGCTGTTGCTAGGATTTTAATGTGCAAAATTGTTATGTTTTTATTTTTGCCATCAAGATCACATCGTTTTTTTTGGCTTCATCTTCATTATGTTTTGTCATGTCTCCCCACCTTGTTTTCTTCCATCCTTTCTGTCACGTGTTCCCGTTCTGTTGGTGCATGCACGAATGCATGTCTCTGTTTGGTGGGTGTGCATGCCTGTCTGCGCACGGTTCACGTCGGCGTTGGGCTGCAGAAGAGGAAGGCCGCCCCAGGCGCAGACGAACTCCCCGCTTTCTCTAAAACCCATGACCTCCGTCCTCCACACACGCCACAGAAAGCAGGCTGGGCCTGCAGGTAAAGAAAACGGGGGTAGAAGAATGTGGTCAAAATGAAAGTGGTCACTGACCAATAAAACTTGGCCGTTGGAGCGATTCCAATCTTATCTTTATGAGATATTGTCACGAGAAAAATGACAATATTTTCATCAGTGTTACCTTGATACATACAATGTCAACAGATAGTAATAACACCCTTCACCATCACTCGTTTAGTTGCATCACAGACTTTTTCCAACACTGGGGGGAAGAACGCTTCAAGGCTTTGTCGAAAAGATCGGCAAATGATTTTATTTTCTTAAGTGTTGGTTAATCCATTTCATTAGTTTCCCATGGGTTAATATTGTGTTGAAGCTTTAAGCTCAGGTTGGGACCATTTTAGATCTATTTTCATCATAAATGTACAAGTGTGTGAAATAATTGTTTTTTTTCTTCATGGATAATCTGTAGTTTTTTTTTAATTATTATTATTATCCAAACTCAAATTGGTTTTGAATAATTAAGAATTTAAAAATAAAAAGTATGAAACACGAGAGGCTCGGTATGCCTTTCATACCATAAGGAGAAATGCTTATTGATCTAATCTTTCACAGGAAAATATTTTTTGATCTAGATGAGCTGTGCTCAGAGCTCCGTCTGAACACTGTGGTTCTCGGTGAAAGGTTTTTTTTCCAAAATTGCTCGTTGCTCATTATTTGGGGTCCTTGAGTTTCTTCACACTGATGACTGCCATGACTATTGCCTTTCTTTTAACTGATTAGAAATTATCTGACAAAGTCCAGCAAAAACAGTTTTAGTAAACTAAAAGTAACTTTAATTCCACCATTGAAAAAAATTGGCCTTCATGTTGTGTGGCACGTTGAATAAGGCTCAATATAATTAGATTAGACTGTTTGTTGCACACCGAATCAAGTTTTTTAAATCCCACTCAGGACTTCCATTTGTCACGGTAACACGGGGTCCGTCTTTCTTTAAGAACATTTGCACTTTATATGTTTACTTTTTATTATTATTTACGTTAGATGGGAATATATTGGAATTTATGGAATTAACTTTCTTCTCAATTAAACTATTTAAATAATAATAATAATAATTATTATGAGTTATTATTATTATTATTATTATTATTATTATTATTATTATTTTCTTATTATTATTATTATTATTATTATATGAAAACACTGAGTCCTGTTGGTCCGGGCTGTTTTCGTGTGACCTGTATCTCTCTCTCTGTGCTCAGACGGTGAGCTGGTGATGAGTCTATCCGAGCTGTGCGCCGACGAATGTCCTCAGCAGCTTTTCGACTGTCCGTTCTCTTCCCATCCATGGACGAGCTCGGACGCCCTGACTCGGCCCGTCCCTCGGCTCCGGTCCAGCCCCAGTCTCCACCCTCTGATCAGTGCTCCGAGTGGGCCTGTGGAAACCCGCACACCACCGTGACGACGACGACCACGGCTTTCTGAACTCCTGCTTCTACCAGCTGCACATGCACGGCCGGCCTTTTGTCTCTGACGATCCTGGCTGCGGCGCGGCGGGCGGTGGGACTCACGCCTCCCACAAGCTGCAGGTGGAACTGGGCGTTCCTTCCACCTCGGCTTCCTCGTCCGCTGTCCTCTCATCAAGCTTCCAGGCGTTGGCAGCCTGCTGCCCACCCCCTAGCCCTATTAACGTTCTCGCTCTCAGGTGGAGTGTAGGGAACGTGGCAATTATCATCTCGGATGAGGTGTCGTTAGAGATATTTAACTGGTCATCTAAGTCTTTACGTCAGGAAAAGATGGACCTTTTGCTCCGGAGGAGACCCGTGCCATCAACGGCGTCCGTCCATTGTTAACTGCTGATTGCCAGGAATCGATGATGTGTAGATCTGAGAATTACAAACTTACAAGAGCACAGTGTATGGGATGCGTGCAGCAGGCCAGTTTTTCTAAATCACATCCATATCTCACAACCCGTAACTTATTCCGTTTTTTTTTTTTTTGTTTGTTTACTATAGTAAAGGCAAGGTTGGACAGGTACTAACAAAAGAGCCAGCACCTTATTATCTTCTCTTCTATCCCTTTATGGCTGCTGTTATTTCCGATGTTTATTTGAGGTTCCCCTTCGTTCTCACGGCTGCCTCCTTTTCTTCCTTTCTGCCCGTTTTCCTCTTAAGGTTCTCGGGCAGAAATCTTTCGGATTTACATTAAAACCTGAACTGAAACTGAAGTTTATACAAGAGATTTTGTTTTAAACACGAAGCCATATAGGAGCACATGGAGCACAACAATGAATTCTAACTTAAGTTGAATAATGTTTACTTGACATGCACCAGTCTATCGGCCAGAGAACGGAGCCAAGTTGTCCCTTTTTTTACTTGTATTCATTAAATGCATCAGTTGACAACGTGCACTTCGATGCTTATATCCTCCGGAGGTTAACGAAGGTCGGATAGGGTTAGGGACGCGGGTCACCGACCCCCCGTCTCCTTTCAGTTTGTCAGCTGCTGCAGGATCGCGGTGCACTTAGAGGGGTCATGAGAGCCGTTCACTGGCTTCTTTTACATCCAGCGGAGAAGAGCACCTTGTCGCAGCTTGTTGCTCTAAGGCCATGAACAAATGTCGTGGACTGAAACTAAAGTCACTTCTCTTCTTCTCAGTTTCCATGGGGGGGTCACACCTTTGAGCCGAGGATGGCCCAACCTTTACCCCCCAAACCCCAAACTACTTATTGTTTCCAACGGGGCTCTATTCATTTTGGCCAGACTCTGATGTTTTATTTCCTAAAAAAAAAATAAAAATAAAAGCAACTGAGTTATGCACATTTGCTGAGCGACATCTGGAGTGTTTTTGTCTCCTATCACAATACGTTTCAGGTGTGTGAGTGCTCCGTGATCTTAGTTGGATAAAACTTAGTAATACAGTCCATGTTTTAAATCCCTGCAGATGGTTTGCTTTTTGATTTAAAAAAAAAAAAAAAGCTTGAATGAAACAGTTATTTAATTAAATAACAAAGCAGCAGCAGCACTCAGGAAAGTAGAGTAAAAATGAATATGTTGTTCATGTGTGACTGGGGCAAAGCAATGTCTGTACACGTTATTTGCTTATTTATGTAATAATGGTAATAAGAGTTGAATGAGCTTTTAGTCATGTCGGTATTGTTTGTATTTACATGGTCGCTGCATTTAAAGTAGTTCCACAGATGAACTGAGTTCAATCCACTTTCATGCTTCCGTCTGTCTTCGCTCATTTCTTGTTTCTGGTTCTAACTGTTCGTGTGATCCCTGTTCAAATCGGAGTCGGTCTCTTATTTTTTTCTTTTAAACACAGATGGTTGGAAGCAGAAAAAAAAATTAGCTGAAATCTGTCTTTGGTTTATTCCTTTTGTCTTATAAATATATATATATATAATTTTCAAATATTCTAAATTGCTTTCATCATATCTTTTTGAATATATTGTAAATAAAAATGTGAATGAAACTTAAACACACAGGCAAACATTAAAACTGTAGTGCTGAGTTGCTTTGAGGGCGTCGTCGTGTGTGAATCCTGTCGACCTGAAATTGATGATCTTTGTGACATTTGGATCCTTTACCTAAGTCAAAAATTGTTTTAGAGAGAAGTTAAAAAGAATGAAAATTAAGTAATTTAATTGTGCAAAGGTTTTAGTCAAATTTGGGCTGTTTTGAGTCTTTTTAATGTTTGTTGTTTAAATTTATTTAATCACAAATACAGAAAGAAAAACAGTTCATTTCTAGGGTTCGTTAAAAATCCACATTTGAAAACATGAATGTTCAATCTCCCCATTTTCATAGCACTTTTTGTTTTTGTTTTCGGGGGGGGGGGGGGGGGGGCTAAAATACTTGAGACTATCTCGCCGGCTGCTATCACAAAAACTGCTTTGTTTCTCAAAAATGTAAATAGGAGGCTATGCGTCTAATGATTATCTCACCTCCACTTCCTGACACGGCTCTCTTGGTAAACCAGATATTCAACCAGACTGAACAAGGAAAACCAGTCCTGTGGGGAGACTCAGACAGTTGGATATCCAAACCAGCGTAAACTCTAAAAGATTAAAAGGACTGGCACTTAAAAAAGGTTGCACCTGATTTTAAAGGTATAAAAACCGGAAGCCGTTTTAGAAAGTTTCTCTTGCTCATCAGGCGAAGACATGAGAAATACAGCACTTGCTGCCACACAGATAAACTCCTTTCGTTTTTGTTGCTGTACCTTAGCTCATTAGGAGACAAAAGTTATCAAAACCAACATGGTCCTGTGTGAACCAGAGTTTGCTGTCAGCTCATGAAATGAAATTTTTTTTGGGTGGGAAAACTGAGTTTAAACCATTAACAATCAGCTTTATTTGGCCATGATTTCACATTCAAGGAATTTGACTTTGGTTAAAGCACCCACAATGTATAGACATTTGGTATACAATTTAAAAATGTGTGTTTTTAATGAACTTTGATATTTAACAAAATGCTGTTAAATAGAACCTGTGTGACAGCATGAAGGAGGCAACACCTCATGCTTCCTATCAAATGAAGAACATGAATGACAAAATCATTGACATCTGTCATCCTGGTAAAGGTTTAAAAGCATTTTCTAAGGCTGTGGACTCTAGCGAAACAGTGTTTGTATGTCATTATCCACATATGCAAAAACATTGAACAGCAGTGAACCTGCCCACCTACGGTAATTTATTCCAAATAATGAACTGACGACTCATGCAGGAGTTCAGATCATCTGAAGCACTAAGCGCCTCAGTCAATTTCAGGGTTTATGACTCAGGAATAGGACAGAGACAGGGCACAAAGGCTATCAATGAGACAGTTCCCATTCCAAAACCACTGCTGACCAAAAAGACCACATGGACCCATCGCATATTTATAATAAAATATCACGACTCTCCTGGAAATCTTGGGATAAATATGCTGTGGCTTGACGAGGCAAAAGTGGAACATTTAGAAATGTTTGCATCCTGGCACAGCTGTACGGCACTTGTGCTTTTCCAGTCATACTGACCACTCAAGGCGTTTCACACTATAGCCACATTCACCCTATACACTCACATTCACATGCAGGTCAGTAGGCGAATTGGGGTTACGTGCCTTGCCCATGTGACGGAATCAATCCCACAATTTTCTGATTGCAGGACAACTACTCCACCCATAGAGCCACTGTTTCCTGTAGTACTAACAGCATTTCAGGAGGAACATCAGCACTCAAACATGGTGGTGGCGGTATAGTGGTCTGGGGATGCTATGCTGCTTTAGGACCTAAATGACTTGCCATGAATTCTGCAAAAAATCCTGAAGAATATCTGACCATCGGGCCAATGACCTTAAGTTGATGCGCACTTGGGTTATGCAGCAAAGTAATGATACAAAACAAGTACAACTCTAAATGACTCATTTGGTCCAGTCCAAGTCAGATCTTAAATCCAAAAGTTGGTCATATTCTTCCACAGTGATAGCAACGATTTATTAACGGTTGCTGCAGCGTGTTTATGGCAGACGTTGCCACCGAGGGTGACGGTTAACCGGTTTGGTTTAGATGGTTATTTCTATAAATAAGGTCATCATTTGACAACTTTTTGTATTTACTCAGGCTATGTTTATCTGATTAGTAAAATTGGTTTTATGATCCGAAGCATTTAAATGTGACAAAAAGCAGAAGACGGAACAAAACCTTTAAGGGGCTATTGCTTTTTTTTTAATGGCACTTTAAGCTAATTGTGTTTAAATGCACGAACAAAAACCCCAAAAGGTTTCACAGAAGTAAAAAAAATGAATACATAAAAAGAAATCCCCTGCGGAGCAAGTACATTTGAAACAAAACGACAGAAGAGCTATAAATACACAAAAAATGGGAGTCTATAAGCAAAACCTTTCATAGGGGCATTCACAACAAGTTCAGCTGCTTTTCAAAAGATTTGATGAAAGCAAAGCAACAGACCCCGCCTGCTGTTGTGTTTTTGCAGACAAGCTAATTTCCCCTGAACTGACATAACAAAGGGCTTAACGCATATTTAAATGAAACGTTTATTTTTCATGTTTTCGATTCATCTGGTCGTTTGTCACTTTTGGTTTTGGACGTATTCCCCAGCTGAGCACTTTAGACGGTAAACCAGATATTTCCTTAATAATAGATTTCCTAATCAGAATCTATTATTGAACAATATACTAATCAGTCAACGGGGGCTACCGTAGCATTTAATCATAAAGGAAGTTGAAACGTCTGGAAGGTGATGTAGATTTCAGGCATCTATGATGGAAACAAACCAGAAGAGGGCAAGAAGAGACTCATCTTTTCCGGCTCCGTTCCCTGTACCTGCAGCCACTCAACGCTCCACGCAGTCTGACCTCATCTGATTTCACTCCCTTTGCATATGGGCAAAAGTCAATAAAAGCAGCAATTCCTAGCAGACGCGTGCGGACGTTAATCTGCTTACCTCCACAGCGCTGAACTAATATAGTTCGGGGAGGGGGGGGGGGGGGTCAATGCCTGCCGGGTCAAAGGTTCCAGAGGGCTGGAGTCGTCCAGATAGTTGATGCTCGGTCCACAGGCTTTTTAAGATTCCTTTTAATGAGATGGAGATGTGTCTTTTAATTTCAAAACCCTCTTAATTTGTCAAAACCTCAACTACGACGCTTTGCAGAAGTATTTACACCCCTTGAGGTTTCTCATGATTTGGGTCATGATATAAACTTAACTCACAATGTATTTCATAGGATTTTATGCGACAAGCAATAACTGATTGAACCCCCCCCCCCCCACCACCCCAGCCTTACTAAATTACTCATGCTCAGATCGGTTGTCTGGAAATAATCAGCCTCACGTCTTGTAACAGGCTCTCAATGGTATTTACCTGCGTTTAGTCTTTATTTGGCCCATCCAAAGACGTGCACATGAGTCGAGCCATATTGTTGCTTCTGACAGTATCAAAACATACAACCAGAACAATCACCCTAAAACGGGCCATTGTTCTGGCTGTATGTTTTAGGGTCATTGTTCTGCGGGAAGGTGAACCTCCGTCCCCAGTCTCAGGTCTTTTGTACCATCGGTCTAAACAGGTTTCCAACCAGGAATGACCTGTATTTAAATCAACTTACCAGCTTCCCTGTGTGTGCTAAAGAAAAAACGTCCCATCAGCATAATGCTGCCACCACCATGTTTTGCAGTAGGGTCGCTGTGTTCAGGGTGATAGACTGTGTTTATATATTTAATCAGGACAGTGCGCATTAATGAACAATCTTATACTCCTGACAGATTGTAAATGAGCCAGATTATAGCACAGTTGCTAATTAACATCTGTCATCCTAAGGCAGGGAAAATAAAAAAATAAAAAAACACAGGATCACAAAATACAATATCAGTCAAAACACATAGACACACGTTCAAACAATGACATTACAAAAAATAAATTAGAGAGTGCATGACTGAGAACTTTTAAGAAACTGTTTAAGGGCGCTTTTAAATGTGCAGTAAGTGGGACATTCCCTGATGTTTGTTGGGGGGCTGTTCCAGAAGTGACCCCCTCTGACTGATTAGAACGGTTTGTCCAAAGGTTGTTCTTCTGTGGGGATCTCTAGGTCTCCTCTGGAAGAGGCTCTGGTGCAGATACGTCTGCCAGGTCTAAAGTAGGTAGAAAGTGGAGGTGGGGCTAATCCATTCAGAACTTTGTAAATTAAACAACTATTTTTAAAATGAATAAAATTTTCAAACTTGAGCATATAATATTTTTTCCAAAATGTGACACTGATGAAATGACAGGGGATTTTGATCTAAGATTTTTAAGGATTTTTTTTTTATAATATTTCTCTTTGTTTTAAAGTTGTGTCTCCAGTGAGTGAGTAGGTTGTGATGCAGTAGTCTATGTGTGAAAATATCATTGAGTGTAAGAACATTTTAGCAGAACTGATTCTCATTGACGATCTGATTTGCTTAAAGTTACGTATATTAAATTTCATTTCCCTTCTGCACAATGGGTTTTTTTCACAAAGTCCGAAACGTTCTGTTCTGCTTTCATCTGAACAGGACACCTGCCTCTGCTGTACTCGCTGCATGGTTTGTAGCAAACAGAAAGTTATACATACTAGAGGCTTTCCTCTTGCCACTCTTCCATACAGGCCAGATTTGTGGAGCTTTGTTTGTGTGAGGACTCCAGCAACACTTCAGGCGCTGAAAATACAACTTTGTTAACAGACCTGCACGTTTTCGCTTGCGGCCGCCATCGGGGTCCTCACAAAATAAAGTCAGTGTCCTGCTGCCAACAGACTTATCCACCTAAGATGTGAACCACTGCAACTCCTCCACAGTAACTATTGCCCTATTGGCTGCCTCTCTAGATAAGGCTCTCCTCGCCTGGCCTGTCAGGTGGACAGAGATGTCTTGGTAGGCCTGCATGTGTTTCACAGCCTTTCCATTTTTCGAGTTTCGTGAGATGTCAAAAAGTTGGGATGTTATTTTTTAACCCAATCCAACGTCTCCAAAGCTTACCTGCCGGCGGTGTTCCTTGGTCTCCGTGATGGTGGTGGATCACTTATGTTCTCCACCACATCTCTGGGTTCATGCTGAGGTTACACAACACACAGGTGGGCTCTGTTTGCTGATGGGGTGTTTTTGAATTCAATTTTATTTATAGGGATCAGAGTAAATAAGCTTACAAATGCACACAAAAAAAAAACATTTATTTATTGTATAATTTTTTGGGAAAACTTTGCATGTGATATAAAACGCGACTCTTCAGTTAAAGCGAGAGTCTAGTTCTGTCAGAATCTGGGAAAGGTATTACTTCAATCCAGTTAATGTAGTTCAGGAGAGGCTACATACCTTTGCCTCGGGATATAGTTACTCTTTTTCACTCTTGACAACGTCTTTAATCCGGATAGTTAATAGAAATGTTTGCCCTTTCCTTTTAAACCCTCTCGACGTACCCAACCGCAGAGAAGAGACACGCTGGGAAGTTTCCTATGCGCTCTCTGGGTCACTGTGCGTAAAAAGCTTGTGGCCGTCAGTACATCAGTCAGAGTGGAGCCGAAGGAGGAAGTCAGGAGGAGGGACCAGAAGCAGATTGGCGGTGTGTGAGTCCAGACTCCAGGCTGGAGTTTTCACTCGGGACGCTTCCAGCGCTGAGGAATTTGCAGACTCCGGGCTGCTGCCTCTGGTTGTTCTCTCCAAAGTGCAGTAATGCGCACTTTGGAGCGCTGGATTTCAGAAAGCCCGCTGCGTATCTGCCGCTCACAAACACGCTGGGAGAGTTTCGGAAGAATTACGCACCTCTGCAGCCGGAGCCAGTCACAGCGCAGGTAGTGGTGCGTGTGGACGACGACCCCGGAAGAACCGGTTCTACAGGTTTAGTTTGTTTTATATGGATTTTATTACAAAGTGAGAGGACACAGATGATTAGTTGTTTACTCCTTTGAACAAGCAGACATTTTTTTTTTTTTTTTTTTTTTAGATTTTTGTTTTTTGAATTGACAAAAAGAAGATGTCGGATTTGATGAAGAGGCTGTACGTGGCGATGGACGTGGTCTGCGTTCTGGTTGGTAAGTTTACGGAGACAAACAGCGCGTCATTCCTCTGTTTGACTGGTTTGATCCGAGCTTGTTCTCCAGTTCCAGTCAGCTGGCGTCCCGCCGCGTCTCAGACCTTTACTTTGACAGCAGATTCTTTCTAATAACTCGGCGTGTTTGGGTTCTGCCCTCATGGCAGCAGCAGAGACGCGTGTAACGTTTCCAACTGGTGTTGTTGGTAAATGGGCAAATAAAAACGAACAGGGAGACACTCGAATGAACGATGTGGGGGGAATTCTTGCAGATTTGTGCGCAAATGTTGTTCAGGCTGTAATAAAACGTCCGCCAGACTTTACAGAGTCGCAGGAACTACAGTGTTTGTTTATGGAAATTTGATATGCATGTGCGCGTAACGCATATTCCTTTTTGTTTCCCTAAATATTTTGTCTGCCAAGAATCGTTAAGAAGAAGAAAAAATCCCAGCGCCCATTATTGTTGAGTTTTTGGCTTACACTGGAGCTTCACACATGATTGTTTGTTTTTGGGTCAAACTACAGGCAGAAGTCGTTTTAAAAGGACAAGAACAACAGAAGTCATTTTTAACATGATGCCAATAGTAATTCAGGGTTTACAGGTATACATAACTAAAAATCTAAACGTCTTCAAACAATTTCATAGAAACAGGAAATGTCTTTTTTTTTTACCATTTTATTTATTTTTCATTTTTAACAAAACTAAAGATTTGGGAAACGATGCCAAAAGATCTAAAATGCTCTAAAGCAATGACCCAGGTTATTCAAATGATAACTTCCACGTTCTAAGCATAAACCAAAAAACCAAAAACATAAGGCAAAATTTTAAAATTAACAGAAAATAAATCATAATAGGTAAATTAACTTGTGACTTTGAGACAAATGAATCCCAAGAGCCCCCAGACAGATCAAGACAAACAAACATTTTAAAATGGACAAAAGGTGAATTCCTGAGCAGCCTGATTAGGCACAAGTCATTTCTCAGCTGCTCATCTGTGATCATTTCAGGATGAGGGATGTATTGTTTTTGCTGGGGGGTTTTAACCAGAGTTGTGATTAGCAGTCAGTTTTTGTTTTTGTTGCCACTCTAAACCAGGGAACTTCACCTTGGTGACACTTGTTTTTAGAAAGCCACACACAAAAGACTTCAGCTTTACATCACAGTTCAGCTCATAATGGTCAGTTGTGTTGGTTTTTCACTTGGCAGTCGCTAACACCCTCATTTCTCTTGAGCACCTCTAAAGATTACCTCAGAGTTGAGCAGGTCCTAATCACTAGTCAGATTCCAGGGTTGTTGTTGTGGTGCTAACTACGGGGAGTTGATATCATCAGAGAGCAATGTGTTTTATCTCCATTTTATCTTTTCAAGCACTGAAAGAGAAATTCATACAGGGACTGGGTGCCTTTTGTTGTTTTGAAAGTCTAAGAAAAATATGGAATTTATTTGTGTGTTCAAAGTCTGAGGGCTCGAAATCATGTTTTTGGACCCATTGCTTCTGGGTTGCTGTTTTTTTTATTTCCACCTTGGACAAGGAAGGATTGAAACAACTTTATACATAGCCTGTTGTGCGACATCCATGCCCCCTCTTGGTGGTCAAAAGCAGATTTAAATGGCAGTCAGTGCAACTTCTGGGGTGCAATTAAAGCAAAAAGTAAGTATCCATTGATGGCCCCTTTCTTTAGACAGGTTTCATTAAAACTTTGCATATTAGTGACTAGCGTTCAGGTAAAGTGTTTGCCTGGCAGCACTTAAAACTTACATTGGACACACGTTTGCATCATTTTAGCGTTTATTTCACCAGACAATCCACACGCTGCAGTGGCTTCCATTTAACTCACAGGGTTTATGTTTTGTTCAAAGGGGTGAAGCTTAGGCTTTTAGGTATAGTGGATTTAGATGTTTTATGGAAAGAGTTTTGTCAGGTACTGAGATGGGTTATCCACAGTGAGCCATGGGATTTTAAGACAGTAGACTCCTTACGGCGAGGGCTATGTTGTTCCTTGTTGATTTATTTGTTTAGTTAATTGTTTGGTTATTCATTCCGTTCACATTTTGCATATTTCAGACCTGGCAATTGCTGCAAATTTATACCAAGCATTCATTGTTAATGGATCAAAGGATGAAACACATTTTTTTTTAAATGTATCTGGAAAAATTAGTCTGCAATTAGTATGCAAACCATCAGGAGTGAAAATAAAGCTAATCCTAACCTTTTTTTTGTCTGGATCACAGTCAAATTGAGTATTGGACGCGGCACTTCTCTAAGACCTCAGCCTTATTGGGACTTTCTGTTGGATGGAAACTTGGAAATTCCAGTATCCGAGGACCAATTGAACGCACCGGGATCTCTGAATCCCTCTGCTGATGAGGATTTCTGCCATCCTCTAACAATCTCAGTCTCAAAACATTTTTAGCAGCTCATGTAAACACTATACCAGAACCATTTCCACCACCATCAACTTCTCTTTGGTCGGTTACCAACATGAAGTTTGGTTTTGGTGTTTTAAGTCTGATTATTTTGCTGAAGACCGTGTTGTTCTGCAATCTACTGCAAAGTGGGGTTGTTATGGTCAAGGTAGCAGAGAAACTATTTGAACCCAAAGTAAAGCAGCGTAAAAAACTAAACTTGACGTGCATGTGGGAAGGTTTCTTTATGCTGCAGTAGTTTTCCATCAGGTAGCTTTCCTGGCCAAGTAAGGCTCGTAACAACCTCAGTTCTTTCAACACGTGTCCATCCAGACTGCTGTCTTCTGCAGGTCTAATCCTAAACTGACTGCTGATGACTCCACATACTTCCACTTCAGAAAATCTGAACCATTCCTCTAAAGCCACAGGCCCATTTCAGAGAAATGTTTTGCATCTTCCTTTGAGTTCATCCCTCCCTGTTTCTTTGGGTGAAGATGTTCCACATCTGCAGCTTTTTTAAAACAACTTCCCGGTGTGAGGTTAAGTGGTTGGGAACACAGATATTTTCTAAGTACATGTCCGGTATTGGCGCCTGGGTTGGGTCGGAACGGTCCGGTCTGTCTCATCGTATCCCAACCCCCCCCCCCCCCCCCCCATTTTTTTTTTTCATCCCGCTTCCCTCTTGCCACCCACATCACCTCCCAAGCAATCACCAAGTCGACCTCAGGATCATGTGAGGTTGTCCCTGCCGTGTAATAACTGCACTATAGGGCTTGTAATTAGGCCGACCATTAACATAAACAGAAGCCGAGTTTTGAGACGGGCTTGGAGACTTTTCCACTTTCCTGCGATCCACGATTGACCAGACCTCCATTACCTCCATCTTTTTTTTTTCTTCTCCTCTTTTAATTTTTTGTTAAAGTTCAAATTACAGCAGCTTTGATAGCAGAGATTTCTTGCCTTGCTCTCTTGATGCTCACGCCCTTCCCTTCCCTGCCCAGGTCAAACTAACAACAAGCGATGACACATGACCAAGTTATCTGATGCCTTCCTGTTAATCTTCTGATAACTCACTCAGCGAAAGGTTAAAGTAGAACATCGATCTAGAATCCCTCCCACTGATATGTTGCTGCTTAGTCCTGCTGACTCCTTTGTTGACAGGCTTGCTACGAGGTTGTCATTCACCTGTTCTCTCCCCCTCCCTTCTTCCTACCGCACACATAAACACAGAGGGCGTTGGACACACAGAGAAGACAGACGAGCTTTAAAGGCCTCTCCCTGCCCACATCGTCCTATAGGCGCAGCGCTGCAGGTGGAGGAGTCACGCAGCAATTAGAGCGGTCTCTGCCCTGATTGCTGTGTGACTCAGCCTCGCCGGCCGTTCAGAAGCAGAGCAGGGAAGAGCGTCGTACAAGACGCTCCAATTAGTATGAGATCCCGTCTAATACTAATTGGTAACATTTTCTTTTTTTTCTCATTTGGACACCTCCTTTACACAAAATCGAACAATTCTAAACCTTGTTTTTCCCTTTTGTCAAAGGCAGGCATGCTAATTTCAACGGCTGGGCTTAAAGGTTTCGTTATCAGGTTGCACAAGTATGGTGGTTGTTGTTGGTAAGGGTTTGACGGTGAAATCGTGTTTCTGCATATCCCGGGAAGCGAGGCTTTGTTGTGAAGACTGATTGTCCTGCGTTCTCAGAGAAAAAAGGCAGCTAGGCTGTGTGATGGGAATAGTTTTCCTCGGGGGAGCAGCAGTCATGGAAACTGGACCTCTGACGAGCGAGCAGAGCTTCTGGGAAAAAGAAAGAACCGTATTTTTTTGTTACTGCTTATGGTTAAAAAAAAAAAGGACAAGGGTCAGAGTTCCTCGTCACACGTAATATTTAAACAAAATGCAAAATAATTGCAATTATTAGACTCAAAGGGTAGAAATGAAATCATAAATGAGGAAATGTCACAGGGAAAATATCAAGAGACAAGTTGTTGTTGTTTTTGGTCGTTTTTTGGAATGGTGTACAATTTGGTTTCTAATCATCAAAATCCGCCTAGTTATTAATTTGTCAAACCTAAACTTAGGCGAACCTCAGACGTTTACAGCAGACAGCCTCATGGATTAGCTCCCTGTCAGTCTATTATTATTATTCACTGGCCAGTATGTTTGCAAAAAGCCATAAAATCCTGAAGAGTATTGCAGATCCTGAAGAAACGCATTCCTTCACGGCCCCACACCACAAAATCATCACAATTTTCCCCACAGAGAAGGCTGTTTTTTTTTTTTTTTTTTTTTTTGCTGTAGTTTGTGTTTGACTGCAGGAGGCAGGCAAACATTGGGTGGTTGTCGAGGCTCGTTAAACTGTAAAGCAGTTTTTACCAGTTTTCATTTTTATTTTGTTATGTTCTCCATTTCTTTTTTTCCCCCTTCTTACTAAAATAATGTCTCTATCTGGGACTCTGTCTGCCCACGGTCTATCCGAGGAACAGATCCTTGTGCTCTTGAAAGCTGTAAGATACTTTAGGAGTGGGGTTATGTGTTTACAAGCTGATAAACAGGCCTGCAGAAATTCAGCAGTTCTTAATTATATCCAGCTCTTGGTTAAGAGTCTCAAAGTGCTGAACTCAAGCTTTTGAAACCGGAGTCAGAAAGTCAGTTTGTGTCACCGTGGTGGCTGCGTCTAAATGGTTTCCTACACTCAGTGTTTGGATTCAGGGAGAGACATCCGTTTGTTCAAGATTCAGTTTCTATTATCCCTTTATTTTCTTTCTCCTTGAGCTGTGACTGGAGAATGTCTCTAAACTCTCTCCTTCTGCAGAGCTGGCTGGATTATCTTACCCCATTTACTCCTCAGTCAAATAGCTCTTCATCAATCTGCAAACCGCCATTTAAAAAAACAAAAAGTGTACAACTGGTGGGATTTTTTTTTTTGTTTTGTTTGCTGTTGTTTTTCTAAAAGTTTCTGAAAAGGTTCAAAGCATTTTGAGATGAAACCCAGTTAGTGTTCTGGTGAAGCCCCGGTGTGATCTTTAGCCTCCTATCCTGGCAGCTTAGGCAAACAATATTCTGGGTCTGGTTGCCTTGCAGTGTCAGATTTTTGCTATTTCAGGTGGATTAACATGATGGTAGAATATAAAAAATCATGGGTTAGTAGTTTGCCTAAAAGTTGACGTTTATTGCTAATGACAATTAATGTCAGCAGATTTCTGTTCTTATCCCTAAACAGTATCAGATTTCCCCCCCCCCCTTATTTTTAATAACATTTTTGGCAAAAAAAAAATACAACCCTGTCCACGGTTGATCTCTTCAGCCCTTTAGTTTGTAGGCAGTGTTCAATAAGGTGTAAATATGTTGTCATACAATGACAGAAATCTGGGGAAAAAGTCAACTGAGTTATTTTCTTTAACGTATCCATAAGCTGCTGTATCCCTCGATAGTCAGCAGTATTTTTCAGAAACCTTCAGATGAGGTCATTTCCTTTCAGGATACCTCCACACATCAGAGTGAGTCTAAACTCCTCTTGCCGACCTTTCTGGTTAAGGTTCAACCTGTGTGGCCTACTTCTTTGATCCCCTCCAAAGCCAGACTCTTTGATTGCTGGCCCAGATTTAGCTGCTCTCACACCGGACTCCCCGCCTTTTCCCGTCGCGCTCCGTCTCCTTCTGCTCGGCTTGCACCAAAGCACGCGTAAATGATGGACGGAGCCGCAAAAAAAAAAAAAAAAAACAACACACAGGGATTAAAAACAAAGAATGGGCCCATGGCGGCGGCAGGATTTGGTGTGACTGGTGAAGCTGGGCGTTCCTCGTTCAAATTCCAGAGGCCAACGCCGACAGAGGTTGTAGACTCAGCACATACCTTCCACATGAGTCAGTCCAGCTTGGAGTGGGACGGATAGAGAGAGGGAGCGTTTGGTTGTTTTCTGACCGCCGGTTGACTCGTAAAGAGCCGCGACATCACCCGATGCTCTGTTCACCGTTTGTTTGAGTTGCGAGGAAGTTGCCGGACGAATAAGTGAAATAGAAAACTCATGTGGCTGCAGGAATAGAAATGCCTCGCCCGGTCCTTCTCTGCGGGAGCAAAAAAAAAAAGTTATGCTGACAAGTCCGAGGGAGGGTGGGGAGGGGGGTCAAAAGGGAAGTGAAGACAGCAGAAATGCTTCATAACGTGTGAAAAAGTAAGGGTCGTCAACAAAAGGGACACAAAAGAAAAGTAGCTGACGGGAAACAGAATCCAGAAAGAGGAAGCTCATTCAGTGACCTTCATGTGGTGAAGGCAGGAAATGAGAGGGGAAAGAATCAGATCGGGGGGGGGGAAATGTTCCAGCTGTGACCCTGGAGGAACGCCTTAGACCAAGCAGGGCAACCCAGGGGCATGGGAGCAGACCTTTCACAAACATGCACGTATTGAAACTAGCCAGAATGAAAACCCAGACCGTATGCGTTAAGTAACCGTCCATCCACGCTGCCGCGCAGGTGTGCTGGCTTAAGTCGGAGGAGCACGTGTGAGCTGCTATAAACCGCTGGAGCAACTTTCAGATGGACGCTCTGCAGCGCTCTCCAACAGAGGCCAAGGAGGCAGCAAAGTAGACATGAGAAGGACAGACATGAAGACGGGTGACTAAACAGAGAGAGGATGCGAGAAGCCTCAAAGTTCAGCTCACAGTACGACTGCGGTCCTGTATAATTGCACATCTTACTGCTAAATAAAGCAGCACCCGGCGAGGCCGCTATATTTATGACGACAGAAGCAGAAAGCACAATTTGACATTTGCTGAAAGTATGAGAGAGGAAGCAAGGTCACTTTCAGCTCCTAAAGGTTTTGTCAGTTTCAGCCACAGTTTACGGCTGTGAGGCTCAGCTCACTGGGATCCTAAACGGGTAGTTTGGACACGGTTCTGTAAAGTTATGAATAATTTTTTTTTCTCTTCCCTGTAGTTATATTGCATATGAAAATACGTTTGGTGGTAGGAAGTTACTTTTTGAACAATGGGAAGCGTTTCTGTAATACCATTTCAATGGTTCGAACTTATTTTGTTGAAATGCCGGGGATGGTGCCAAAGTGTCCCCGGCCCAACCTATTGCTGTGCACTGCAGTTTAGCTGGCTGAAAGGAAAAAAAAAGGATACCTCTGGGTTACAAGACATACAAATGTCACGGTTAGATATTATTCCCCGACCCGAAAACTGCTGGCTGTGCAAACGAACAGGCAGACCAGTCTTTGTGTCAAAACGTTCCTGTGCAGTTGCAGTTACCGTCTCTGTTTGGAAATCGTCCCAGTGGAGGGATGATCAGGTGATCTGGACGACTGATACAGCAGGCAGCCTCTGGCATTGTAACATTGTGCAGTAACATGGACAGTGTAACATGTAGATGTTTAATATCCACTAATATTCTATTCTGCATCCCATGGATGTGAACGTGTTCAGTTTGAGTTTAATGTTTTTTTTTTTTTTAATCAGGCAAAAAGGAGGCCCTTCTTATGAGATTTTAGCCACCAACTGCTATGAGGATTCACTTTTCCCCCAGACATGGCAACATATTATCCTGAATGTTCGTGTAAGGGAACTTTTCCTGACAATAACCTCCCAGGTGACCTGTAATAACCTCCATAAACTATCCATTTAAGCCCGTCTTAGCCTACAGTTGCAGAACCTTTTTTTGTATCCTCATGGTAAACGGAGGACTAGTTCCTCTTAAAGCATTGCCAGTAGGCCACTTTGGGTGGATTGTAATCTGCAGCCAATCTGAACAAAAAGACACGGTGTTTTCAAAAAAGGAGCCAGAGTCTTTAAGTGGCGGCTTCAGAAACCTGAGAAGGTTTTGTCCAGCCACATCAAACAGGCTCTCGCTGAAGTTTTCAGACTGGCATCCTGTAGCTCAGCGTTCTGGCCACGGTCCAGTCTGTCAACGCAGGTGTTCAGAGAGCGGGTTCTCCCGTGTCCCGGATGAAGGCCTCCACCCTATGCACCTCCATGTCTGCGCTGCAGGAAAATCAGCAGTAGGTGTCTGAGTTTAGTCTGACTCAGACAGAGTTGCTCTTTAAGTTGAGGCGGCCCCTTTAGAGATGTCCGTTCAGGCTGTGGGATTGTCTCGTGGTGGGATGGAGGCCTATGTTGTGTGGCGGTGGGTCTATTTTGGACTGCGATCTGTGTGTGTGTCTGCGTTTCAAGAGACTGGCTTGTTTGTACTTATGCAGATATTATCCACAGGGGCCCGGCGGTCTTGAGACGCGCTACACATACGCACCTTTCGGGGGGCTCCCCACGCCAGCAGTCCCAGACTCCTTTACAACATTTTAGCTCAGGCTTTTTCATTACAGCCAAACTTGTAATTTATGACTTACAAGCCGAAGTGTGATGTGGAGGTGCCTAATGTACAAACGCGAGTTTGAAAAATGAATCTTTTTTTTCTTTTTTTTTTTTTTAACAAGCCCGGGGAGGCTCTTTTAAAAGCCAGATGTCTTGACTTCACTCAGTCTGCAAACGGTGTGGGTAACTGGCAAAATCTATGTTTAGTTAAGAAGATTTAATAAGCATTAAGGAGACCATAACAAGCATTAGCATATGACTTACTAGGAAAATACATACTCAAAAGTTCATTAAAACCTGGTAATGGTGTTCTGGAGAAAAAGGCAGCTTATTTTTGTAACGTCGGGTTCCTTTTCTTTGAGGCAGTTCACTTCATACTTTTTTTATGTGCCTTAAAGTGATAAATGGCTTTGGACTGGCAAGCTTTTAAAGTTCGAAGTAGCGTTGCTTTTTGCTGCCTAAAATATCTGTCTTTCTCTCAGTTTGTGGTGGCATCTACCGTGGTGAATTAATGAAACACTCATCTTGAATTTGCTTTGGAAGGCCACTCTTACACAAACCTTTAAAACTTTGTAAGTTAATATCTGGTCAAACAGGTATTTCCTTTTTGGTTTGTTTTCAAGTTTCAGCTTCTTGTTTTTTTTATTAAGTCCCCGCAAACATCCCACACTTTATAAAAACATTTGATTTTGGCTGATGTATTGCTGTATGTCGAAACAGAAACTTTTTTTTCCTCCCCTGTCAGATAATATATTTCCCAAATAGGATTTTTGTGGTGTTTTTGTTGGTACTCCTGCAAAAGATGTGGAAAGGTCCTTTTTTAAACAAAATGACCTTTTATTGAAGCTGCATAATCTTACACCATTTTTTTTCTAAGTACATTTATCCATTAGTGAAAATATACCACACTAAAGTAATCTTTATTTTTTATAATTTGTTAATTTTAAGAAAATCAGCAGTTTCACTTCTTGCTCAACCCTAACAACGGATGTGATTCAGCCTATCAATCAAAAGCAGTTCCTTTGTACATAGTTAATGTAGTTAAAACATAGTTTTGCTTAGTATTTGTGCTTAGTGGTTAAACTAAAGGGTAATGCTTAATGCTAATTCTGTTGTGTTCTATGTGTTCTGAATATATCTCTCACAACGTCTGGTTGCATAAGTTGATTCTTTGTCAGCCATGATCCGTTAAAAGGACTCACCACAAGCCCACGTTAACGCTGTGAGCTTCATTATCACCGCTACACCACTTTTTTGGTGTCTTGGGTCAGATCGGCCTGTGGTACGCTTCCGCGTGGGCCGAGCGTTCTTACAGTAGGCGTCAAGTCAATGTCTATAGAATAAAGAAACTCAGTATTATAATTTTTTTCGAGTATATCAAATAAAATGGTAATTAATTTATGAGCTAAAAAATCAACAAGTCATATCAAAATAGAAAAGAGGGCGAAAAAGCAAACTTTTTCCTCACCAGAGATCCTAAGGAGTGAGAAGACTTTTTGTGGCTGAGTCAGAAAAGGTGAGGCGTCATTCCCGATTATCCCTCCCTACCCCCTAAAAGCCGAAATTAGCATTTGATATTTCTTCTGTGGGAATGCTGCTACCGTTTTAGCCCTTAATTGTTAAATGATTGAACAAACGAATAAGCTGTGTGTTTTATAGCCGGTTGACAGTTGACTCTTTGCTGCAGCAGAGAAGACAAAAAAAATTTAATGAACGATTGTTAGTCTATACGGCAACAAATCTAACGCGGGTCATGTAGTACCGAGAAATGCAATGCAACAATTCGACGTCATCTGAAGAGTTGTTACTGAATATTTATTTTCTTTTGTATGAATCCAGTTGAAATATTTTAGTTTAAAAAAAAAATACTTGGAGATTAATGGAAAATTTGGTTGTCAGGATTTAATGAAACCCTATGTATGACGTTTTTTAGTTGATCTGAGTGAATTACATATCCTTTTTAAGATTAAAAGCTCTTAACTGTCACAGAGACTCCGGTTTCCCCACTGAATGTATTTCTGTAGTTTGTACCAGACGCTTCAATTTTAAAGACTCAAACTGGTTGTCACTAGGCCTTCCTCCTTTGATTGACCCTTTTTTGACCGTCTGCATTGATCTAGTGGAGCAGGTGACGGTGGCGCAGGAGTTAGGAAGTTTTTCCTGTAACCAATGGCGCCTCCAGAAATGTTTCACAGGGGGGGCCAGATGGGGCCCCTCAAACTCTTGGGGTGGCACTGAAACTAAAAGCCATAATTTCAGGATTTCATTCTACTGTTGTAGTAAAGCTGCCCGTAGAAAACTATCAGAAAGACTTAAGTAAACGTCAACTAATATCTTTTGGTTTTTAATGTTTTTTGGGGGGATTTTTAATGTCCCCAATGATCTAATGTGCATAGATTAATAACAGTACAGTTAACATTTTGAGTTGAACAACAATTCCTTTTTATTGTGTAATTATATTTAGAATAAGGTGCACATTTATGAATTTATTGGAGAACAAAACAGTTACTAGGGAAAAGTAGATACTGGCAGATACAAATAAAAGCGCAATAGAAGAGTGGTTGCCTACAATTTACACTGGCCAGTAGGGTGGCCAGGACATGGCATGGGGGGCCATGGCCACCCCTGGCCACCCCCTAGTGGTGCCCCTGCCTGTAACCAGCGGATAGCTGGGTCCTCCGCCCCGACCGTCTTGTTTGTTTTGTCCTTGAGCAAGACACTTCACCCTGCTGGCCGTGGTCAGAGGGCCCAGTGGCGCCGTTGTATGGCAGCCTCGCTTCTGTCAGTCTGCCCCAGGGCAGCTGTGGCTACAATGTAGCTTATCAACATCAGGGTGTGAATGTGTGAGTGAGCGGGTGAATGACTGACTGTAGGGTGTGGAGCACCTTTGGGGTCGTTGGATTTGATAAAGCGCTATACAAGTACAAGCCAGTTACCATCTACTGTGTCCAGAGCCGATGTTATTCACCATAGCTCATTTCTCCCTCCTCCTGTTTTCACACACATTGCTCGGGCCAGTCAGTGCAGACGCTTATTCTGAACCATGTAGTTTCACAATAAGCCCTAATAAAAAAAGATGACCGTCGTGTGCCTGTATCACTTCCAATCCCCACTGCAGCAGCATGCATAAAGCAAATCTGTTCACTGCGCCCGGCATGTGTCCTTCTGCGTAAAAGCCATTTTTCTGTTAGACGTTTATTCTTCCCCTGCTGTATTTCAATCATGTCGATGGTGAATCTGTGCGTAGAACATGATTCCTCCGAAAATTACCTTCCATTAGAGCCCTCACTGATGTCCAGAGGTGGGGAATCAGCCTGATTTTCCTCACTTAACCAGGTGATTTTAGTCTCTGTCTATGCTGTTGAGCTGGAAATGCAAATGGTTGGAACTAATCTCTGGCCTGGCTTTTTAGTTCCTGGACCTGGATTCCCCACCTCTGTGATGTCTCTGTGTGGACATAAACAGGAGTTACAGCTGTTTGAAGGTGGCATCTATGTGTTGCCACAGTTTGGATTCATTTGGATAACTCTTGGAGAACGCCTACAACAGCAAAACAAGTTTAGAATGTTAATGTTTTTTATTCTATTGAGTATTGACTTAAACTCTGAACCTGTAATAGAAAATACTTGTCTCCTTTGGATCCTTTTTTTTCAGCCAGCACCTCCTTGCATCAGTCTGCAGCTGCATGACAAAGAAAAAAATAAATAAAAAACACAAACAAATGCATAATTTATGTGTGTTCCAACTTCAATAACTAAAAACCGGATACCAGTACAACAAATTGGACTGCTCTGGTAAAAAAAAATAAAAAAATTCAAAGTGTTACCTTTACAAAGACACAATGCTTTTTCATTTACTCCAAAGGGTTCAAGGACAGCATCTAATTAAATGCAGGTATTCTTTTTTTAAATCTATTTTCAGCATCATGGGGTGACAAGAGGTTTTAAAGGAAACGTTTCCATTGTAATACATGCAATTCTAACAGAAGAAAGGTGAAATCTGGGAAATGTAACAAATGAAAGTAGTTTTATGTTTCCGCTGGTTTATACGGCTCATTGAAAGCAGACGGGGCTATTTTCCGCACTAGGTTTGCGATTCATTCAAACTTTCTCTTTGGATGTTAGGGTCTCGCTTCTCCTTAAGTTGAGTTTATTTAATTGGTTTATTTATTTGTGTAAAGAAGTCACTTTATTTGGAAAAGCATGAGATGTTATTCACTTTAAGTTCAAATTTATTTTAAAACATAAGTGCTAATGACACTTTACTGTGAAAAAGCAAAGCATCTCATGGGTGCGAACAGTTGTTATAGTTAGTTACTCTTTATTTACCGTTTTTACTCTATTGGGGCGATCAGCATGTCTAAGAAGTTTGGATTAATGATCAATTATTTGTGGTTTCCCCGGTCTATAAGCCAAGACCGGGCCAATATCAAAGTTTAAAGCATCGGGGCTAGACAAGGACCCAGGTTTATTTTTGCAATCAGCCACAGTAAAAAAAGATGGTAAAGGAGAGGAAACAATCTCTGGAGCTCACTGTAAGACCTGTAGTGTATTTTCCTCTGTGATGTCATTATACTGCAATAAAACCTCCATTTATTTTAAGGGTGGTTGTTTACCCAGAGTGCCAAATGTAGGGGCTGCTGTATTCTCTGCCCATTATATTAAAACAAAATTGCATCATGCACAGAGCCTGTCATAACATATTTTTTGGACTACATCCCATCTACATCTTATGTAAATCTTCTCACTTTTTCAGAGAACTGGGGTGATTTTTTTTTTTTTTTTCTCTTCAGCTTGCTCTGCCCCGTCCAGCTGCAGGACGCAGATGCACGAGCTGCCTTCCAAAAGCCACATCAGTCACATTAACATCAAGGTGCCCTCCTGCTGTGCCTGAAACAGGATGTTAGTTAAATACTGCAGACTTGACTGAACGTTTGGCTGTGGTTGTTGCAAACAGCGTTTACTAGCTCCAGGAGGAAAATATGTGAAGTTTATTACCCCTCAGTTCCACATCCCAGCATGGCTGGTAAATGTGCGAACCGGGTACCAGCCCTCGTGTTGTAGGTGGTCGACGCTGTCAAACAAGCTGGCTTTTGCAAGAGAACGCGTGTTTGGTAGGGGGAAATAAAAGAGTATATGTTGGCTTCTTGGGGTGAATACAAGTGGCTCATGTACGCAAGGTATAATGTAGGTTTTTGCAGTAATTTATGGCTTGCAAATGTTTTTTATTTAGGGTGGAGTGGTGGTTATCAGTGACGCCGCAAACCTTCCTTTGCATGTTCCTCAAGGCTCCAAATCTGCCTGCAAGCCTATTTAAAAGATTAGGGAGCTATCAAACATAGATATAGGGATGTGGAATGAGCATATTACTTGTTTGTCTCATCTACAGTAGGCTCAGCTACTTCATGGTTCAGTTATACTGCAGTGCATTTTATGCCTTTAACAACTGTTGTTTGTGCTGCTGGCAGCACAAAGCTTCTTGTGTATGTTGCCAAGTCTGTGTACAGAGCCAACAAGACTCTTTGTCTTCATGGCGTAAGGGAGGGATGTGTGCTGTCGGCATGTTGGGAAACAATGACCAGGCTCAGCTGATATAGAGTGGAAAGGCAAAATGTCATATTAGAGCATGGCTTCTGTACTAAATCTATCAATCACTGTATTTCTAAAACATTGTAAATCAGAGAGGCATTTTTCAAGGTAGTAATCTAATACGCTGTTCATCTAAAACACAAATTCATAAATTAATTTAACAGTTAAGGGGCATGTAATAATTTATAAGTTAATAAATAAATAACTAAATAAATACAGCTAAAGTAAATCTCATTTCTAAAGCAGAGTATAGCTTCTTTGGACTCTTGTTTTTACTTTCCTGTTTTTCCTCAGCTCAAAACATTAGGTTTTCACTTACAATATTTTATATATTTACCCATTTTCATTTAAAATTTTTACTTTCATTATATAGTAAATACATTTTTATTTTGGAGCTTCCCATTCTCAGGGAATCCTTCTTTTATGATATCTTGTCATCACTGTCCATAACAGTGACAGCTTCTCAGCCACTGCGATATCTTCTAAATTTGATCTCACTGCTCAAAGTTATCCAACCAGACAAGTGTGTCAGCGGCGTGCAGATTGGGAATGCATTGCACTCTAAATATGGAAGCCTACGATGTAATTCAGTCCAAAAGAGTTATTTTTGTGTTTATTCGTTATGGAGAAAAAGTTTGAAATGTGTGCAGCCAAGCTTTATTTGTATTTACTATTGGGTTGCAAAGTGCAGGTCCTGCTCTTTAAGCTGAGCCTTAGCATTCATTATCACCTGTTCAAATAGCAGCTGGTTTACTCGGTTTATTGGTTCTAGTGCGTATTCCGGGCGCGGGCTGCCTTACATGAATGCACTTCTACTTTAGACATTACCGTCAGGCAGTCTTGTAGACAGCTCAGGGGTCCAATCAGGCAGTGACAGAGTGTACCGTAATGCTACAAATGTCCAGTGAGTGGATCAGCTTTGTTGCTAAGTTGTATTTACACATTTTAACATATTTGTGAGAACATTGTACCAAATAAAATCAGTCAGTAAGCACAACAACAACGGTAACCATTTATTAGGCGCACCATAAATTTTTGAGAAAATGTAAGCATTTTAATTGTGCCTTATAGTCCGGAAAATACGGTAAATACAACGCAGTTTGCGCTTTTTTTTTTTTTTATTAAAAACAATTTAGTAATGTACAATTTAAATTGGCATATGGT
The DNA here is from genome assembly GCF_011125445.2 of Fundulus heteroclitus. Lineage (NCBI taxonomy): Eukaryota > Metazoa > Chordata > Actinopteri > Cyprinodontiformes > Fundulidae > Fundulus > Fundulus heteroclitus. The sequence continues at coordinate 23,093,714 of NC_046369.1, read as the reverse complement.
CTTGAATTTATTTTCATTCTCTCATTTATTTTATTCCTTTTAACATTTCACCTATTTTACATATTCAATTTTCTGCTAACATGTTATGGATTATATATAGAGGTGTAAGTATAATATATCAAACTCCGTACCCGATTATATGAATCAATGTAACAAAGTGATTGCTTACTCTATTTACAGTTTCAAAGCAATATTTTGCTTTCTCATTGCAAAAGAAGAAAAATATATAACAAAAAATCCTTAAATAAAAAATTAGCAAAATCATGGTGCTCAAATTAAGTTCTGTATTCTACTGTATTGTGTTGCTGCTTATTTGTGTAATATATAACTAAATATCCACTGTACATAATCATTAAATACTGTTGCATGGTGTCTAATATGCAAAAACTAACTAGTTATAGTAAATAATGATAGCATAATAGGTACTGGGATGCCAAGAATATATCCCTCATAGGTTACTCCACCACCACCAGCTTGACTCTCCAATATGAGGTAGTCTGGATCCATGTTTCCATGTATTTACATAAAATTCAGACCTTTTAATATGTGAATTTTACAACTGAAATCGAGACTCGTCAGACCAGGCAAATTATTTCCAATCAGTAATCGTGGTTACTCTGGGCAACTAGCCTGTTTTCTGTTATTAGTGGACAGGACCTTCACCCGGTGTGTTCTCTGTTGTCGTAGCCCATTTGCTTCAAGGCTGAACCTGTCTGGCATTCAGAGATGCCGTTATTCACACCTTGGCATTGCGAGTGGTTATTTGAGCTACCTTGTTGGATGTTCTCTTTAAACAGTCTGCCTATTTTCCTCTTACCTCTGACATCAACGAGCCATTTTTGTTCGCCGAACCGCCGCTCTGCAGACATTTTCTCTATTTCAGGCCGTTCTCTGAACCCAAGAGTTGGGTGTTGATTAAAACCCCAGATCAGCAGTTAATGAAATACTCAGACTAGGCCGTCCGGCATCGACAAATTCACTAGACGCCTCTTTTCTCCCCAATTGATGCTTGGTTTGATCTGCCACATTAATGGCTGATTGAACCGCTTTAGTTACTAAAGGGGCTGATTGTGTAAAAAATGAGTCGCAAACAAACTCTAGCTTCCTTTCAGTGGCTTCTTACGCATCTTGTGCTTCCTCTGGCTCGATTTTGGTCCGCTCACAGATATTCTAGATGGCTTACATTATCCACTTGGTAAAAATGTAATTTTTGCTTTTACGTTTTTAAATTTGTTTTAACATTTTCTGCGGTGCATGAAAAGGTTAAAACAAATGTCAGATTTTAATTTTTTTAATGGCCATATTATAGAATTTAATAGGTCTGTGTGATGTGATGTGAAGTTAAGGCTCTATGGTCATGAAAGCTATTCCTTCTTCCATTTATTGTCAGCGGTGCGCTCATTCATCCATCCTGTTGAAGTGCCATAAAGCACAGAAGCCTTTACCTTTGAGTAATTGTGATGCACCTTTCAGTTGTGTGTTTTATTCTCAGTCTCGCTCCCTTACGGCCTCTCGTCAGTCAGCTTCTCTTGAAGACCTCCTGGAATTATGTCAGCTGCAGACTTGTTTTTCTAAAGAATCGGCAAGAACTACCTAACACAGCAACACAATCCCGCCGGCAAGTGCACTTCTCCAATTTACCACGTGCTTTTATCGTCGCTGTTTTTCTTGCATTTAATATGCAGCTGCCTGGCATTTCCACAGTGGCCCCAAGACTACCTTGGCGGTAGATATCGGGGTGGAGAGTCGCATTCCTTTTGAGGGCTGAGACTCTGTCTGTCCTTCTAACGATTCCCTCTGTCTAAATCTAATGAACACCAAAGAAGAAAATATGCACATACCACTGTCTGAACGTGTGTCGATTCTTCTAATGGAGACAATTCGAAAGCCAAGAATTCATAAAGAGACACATTTGAGATAAAGCACACACAAAAAAAATCCCTACTTTCAATGAGCCCAAGGCTGCATAAATGATTTCTGACTGTGGAGTTGTTGAGATTGAGGCCTTTCAGCCACATACTTTAGGGATCCTCCCCTCGCCGTACAGCTCCCAAACTCCCTTTGGTAACCTTGAGAAGGGATACTGCATTAGCTGTAATTCCCGGCAGCTGTAACAGATTGTGGTGGTTGAAACGCAGGAGACGGATAAGGATGTACGTTAGAGCTGGAAGAGGCCGATGTGTATCTTTTGGGTGGATGTTTCCAAGCGGCTCAAGGACGTCATGCTTGCTCCCGGCTTCCACTTGCTACTTTGTTTTATTTTTAGACGCTGCTGAAGCATTCGGAAATGTTGGAGTCTATTGACTTTAAAGTACAGTTTTTTGTATGATTCTCTCTCCCCCCCCCAACCCCTGTTTATGGGATTTTCCCCCCTCCGTTTATTTTCAGCATTTCTTAGTATATGATTCCACCAGGACAGCTAGCAACTCAAAGGTTGTTGTTTCTAAGCTGTTTTTAAAGCTAAAACCTTGCTAGAGGGAAACATTTGAAAGGTTTTTGCGTACAGGCAAACACCAATACAGTTCCAGCCAGAGGTTTGCATACAGTCATCAAAATGATTCGATTTGAGGCGTTTCGGGATTTCATTTGACATTTGCTGACAGTTGTCAGAAAAAAATTAATTGAATGCAAGTTTCAGACCTTGTCAGGTTTTTTTTTTTTTTTTTTTTAACCCACCCAGAATGACATTTAAAGATACAGGCTGAAATGTTTTCACACAGCCCACTAATATTTGGCTAAATGTCCTTTACATGGTTACAGAGAAATCCCACATTTTTTAGGCCGCCATCGAGCTTCTGTCAGAGTTGTGGCTGGCTACTGGAGCGCTCTGCTTGGCAGGATTGGTAGATTTCATGTAGGTTGAGGCCTGAGCCATTTGGGAACTTGGCATTTTTTGGAAAATTAAATTGTATCATGCTATAACCCTCTAGCTGATTATTTACAATGAAATTAGAAATTTGGAGGAATTCATCCTTCTTTGTGCGACTAGCAGGGAAAATGGACCGGTACCACCTCCATGCCCAGGAGCCCAGGGTTCGCATTCTTTGGTTTGAGAGGTCTTACCTTGACGTGTCTGTGCATGTTTCTTGTTATTGTGTCCAAAACGCTCAGTTTGTCTAATGGCTGACCAAAAACCTGAACTAGAAGTTTTATTTTTTATTTTTTATTTGTCAAAATGGGAAGAATGATCCTGAGTGGGCTCCTTTAATCTGAGGGGGACCGTTTGGGTTGGATGTTTTGAACACACCATGTTCAGTTGATAGGACTTTAATTCAAAACACCTCTCAAAGCTGGTTTTTGCAAATCATTCATCAGGCTTCTTTAGTGGCCTTCCCCCATTGGTTCACTATGCTTAAAAGCTGGATGTTTGGATGACAATTGATATGTTGGTCATGTCCAGAATGAGTTCATGTAAACCTCTGACCAGACCTCTTTCTTATCCACTTATTTTTTCCAAATACATTGAGTATTCTCACCTTCTCCATCCTTTCTGTCGTCTTGTTTTCATTTCAGCGGCCCTGCCTTCCATCATTTTGACCATGAGGTTCAAGCCTTATCAACGGGGGATTTACTGTGATGACGAGAGCATCATGTACCCCGTCAAATCCGACACCATCACCCGCAGCATGATCGCAGCCGTCACCATCTGCTGCACTGTCATCATTGTAAGTTTTACCTCAGAGAATGGGCCTAACCTAACCGCCTTCTAACAACATTTGTCAAAGGTTAGGCCACCCTAGCTTAAGGAAATCGTGAGACTATATATAAAAAGAAATGAGTTCTGATAGATCAAAAAAATCGTTCTCTCCTCAGATCTGTTCTGGAGAAGCATATTCGGTCTACAGAAAGATGATTTACTCCAATTCAACCTTTAACCAGTACGTAGCAGCACTCTACAAGGTGGTGGGAACCTTTCTGTTCGGCGCGACGGTCAGCCAGTCGCTCACGGACATTGCCAAGTTCACAATCGGCCGGCCGAGGCCCAACTTCCTGGCCGTGTGCGCGCCGACGGCCTGTACAGGATACATGCTGGAAATCAACTGCACGGGCTCGCCACACGACGTCACAGAGTCCAGGTGGGAGAAAACTCTGATTGCAACTTTTAGGATTATTGAGAGGAGGCAATAGACCATAAAACTCAAAATATAAATATATATAAACTCAAATATAAGATTTAAGACGCAAACTTTTGTTTTCTTTTCCTTTTTTTTTTACGTGTCCTGTCTGGCAGTGTGGCACTCAGAATTGCTTTCTTGGTAGCAAAGAGAGCCCAACAGATTTTCTTTCACAAGTGGAGTATCGCTGCTTTCGTTATTGTGCTCCGCTTGATTACATATACAAAAAAAAAATGTATTGGACATTATTATTTTGGAATTATTTGAAATTCAAAGGACACAGAAACAGAACAGTAAAAGAGAAGAAAAGGGAGAAAGGGGAGGGAAAATGTTACAAGGGAGAGAAGGTGGAAAAAAAATTGAGTGGAGGAAAAACAGAGTGCAAGATGACATCCTTAGAGTCTGCTTCTACACCTGCAGAAATTATAATATAATGATATAAAGAACTACAGAACAAACAGAAAATGTATCACAGGTACAACCAAACAACACCTACGATTACGTCACAGAAAAATCTGCAGTATTATTATATATAAGATGTATTTAGTGGCATCCAAAGCTAACTATAGGGTTAGACATGATCCTTTACAGTATATCCAAGACTCCACATAACAGTTTGATTCAAGATGCCTACATGTGGTGAATGCACAGGGATATGTAAGAAAATGTTTTTCTATACAAGATACTGTAAAAATTTAAAATTGTACTCTCTAGAAGATGAATTTAATTTTCCCTCTTTTTTTATTATAGATTATCTTTTTACTCTGGACACTCCTCCTTTGGAATGTACTGTATGCTCTTCCTGGCGGTAAGTGCAGCCTTGAGTTTTTTTTTCTTAAAAACAATGCGAGAGCATATCTGTTTGCGACGTAAGACTGTAAAACATCTGCGTTTGGATAAGGGACTACTCCCCCCACAGGCTTTGTGTTTGTGGATCTGTTATCGTGGGCTAAGTGTTGACATAAACAGACAAGGATAGGGTTTATAAGGAGGAATGTGGATAGTGATGGAAATGAGCATGGTGTATCTGCAGAAGTTTTGTTTTTCAAACCTTTCCAGTTCATTAAGTAATCTCTTATTTTGTTCATATTTAAATCACACAAAGAAACAAAGTGACATCTTTTGGCAGGAGGATGTCGTTGCTCTTCAGCGGGTGGAAGTCATGTCCATTTCTTTCATCACCGCGTCAGGTTTTAAATAAAAAAATAAATAAATACAGCAGCCCAGTCAATTCTTCCCATAAATGAAATGATGCTAGCAGCCAGTCTGTAATAGGTCCACCTAGACGCGTTTGCGTTGAAATGTAAAACGCAAAAAAAACACAGCCGTCTCCTACTTGTGGGAGAACATGTTGCCTGTTTCCTTGCAGCTGTAAGAAACCCTGGTATCCGGTTGACAAATGTTAGCAAGAAAGCTGGTGTGGTTGTTTCCTGAAGCTGTGTCGGGCTAATGGATCCGCCGCTCAGCCTCTGTCCCCCAACACACAACACATTCTGTGTGTCCTCACTCGTGCAGACTCAGGTTTGACTTTACGCTGTGAGCCTCGGGTCCGTTTTTAAAGCTGTCGCAGTCTGTGCCGGGCAGCGGTTTTAAAGCAACGCCGGGGTTTTAGCCAAAGGACGGGCAGATTCAAGCGGCGCTGCTTTTAATCAGGCAAAAACCTGCAGACAGAGGAGAGCTAAGCAGTCGCTTCAGAGTTGTCTCCTGTGGGCCGGGTTTTAAATGGTGTGCTACAGTGCGAAGTGTGGCTGTGTGGCAGGGGGACGCTTGTGCGATGCCAGTTGTTGCACCTTCGACAGCAGCTGAGAAGAAGCTTTATGCAGCTGCCAGATTCATATATGTTTTGGCTTCTGTCGTTTCCCTGCATAAAAAAAAAGAAAAAAAAAAAAGCTGGGCACTTACTGGTTTATTCACCCATAGTGGATATGAGTTATAGTTGAGTTATAAAGTAGGCACACAGACATTTTTCACCTGATTTGACTTTTTTAGGTAAAGGCAGTTGTACCTAGATGACATTTGCTTAAAAGGTACAGTAAAGGACCCGTTGAAGAAAACGTGGAAATATAGAACAAATCTTGACGAGTACGATCTTAATGTTGTAGTTGTTCTTCATCTTGTTGACGTTGTTGATTTTGGGCCACACGGGTCAAAGTTCAGTGCAACTTCTTAACAAGGTGGCCTGCAGAATGTGGACTCTTTCTCTTGTTTGAATGTCCAGTGAATTTGGGAACTGGGCATTCCCTTCTTTAGTGCTGGGTCCCCTACTGGATGCTAAGAAGGTGCCAGTTTGAGTGAAATGTATTTATTTAGTTGGTAAATGGCTCAACGGAGATTAATGACCATTATGTTAGCTTTTTTACATCACAGGTGGTCAGGTGGTGCTAGTCCCATCGGTGGGCTGGTGTCAAAGGCAATAGCAAAGGGGGTAAAAAAATGACAAAATGTTGTTATCCACCAGGGATGGGATTGAGGGTGCAGAAGGACAGGCTCGTCTGGGGGGGGGGTCATTCATACTGGAACCGTCGCTGCACACATCTATATCTGGGGCGGCTAATTCCTGTCCTCCAGAGCTGGTGTCCTGCATGATTCAGATGTTCCCCTGCTTCAGTACACCTGAATCAGATACTTAGTTCGTTACAAGGCCTCTGCTGAGCTTGATGACATGCTGAGGAGGAAATTCGGCTGTGTTGAAGCGGGGTCACGTCCTAAAGTCGCAGGATGCCATCCTTGAGGACTGGGGGTTGGCCACGCCTTAATCAGCGACTTGATGTAAATTGATGGAATCTCATTAAAACCAACTGAATATCCGGCCTGGTTTTTTTTTTTTTTTGTCCACCGTGGTGTCCTCCTTGTTGTTCAGATTTACTAACCGCTCTTCTCTCCCCCCCGTTTAATCTTCCATCACAGCTTTACGTGCAGGCCAGACTTGCGGCGAAGTGGGCCAGACTCCTGCGGCCCACGATCCAGTTCTTCCTGGTGGCCTTCGCCGTGTACGTGGGTTACACCCGAGTCTCTGATTACAAGCACCATTGGAGCGACGTCCTGGTGGGGCTGCTGCAGGGAGCTCTGGTTGCCGTGCTCAACGTGAGTCTCCTAGACGACATCTTATTAAGGCAAACACACAGTAACGCTTCGACTACCCTACGCCAGACTTCCCAGAAAGGCAGCTAATAACTCAAGCGAACGCAGCTCAGGGTCATCTTTTGATCTTGTGTGGAGAGCCGCGCAACTTGGGCCGTGCTCACATTCGGACAGTTTGTTCCTTCCTGGAGGTAACTTCAACCTCACCTAATGACATCCTAGCATTGAATGTTACCGCAGCGGGGAACGTCTGATCGGAAAGCCAAACATGGCGAGATGTTTAATGGAACTCTTAATGTTAATGATACTCCTCCCAGGGCAGAAAATCCCTGATGAAGTGTTTTTTAAGCTTCATTGAGTTTCGACAGCAACTTGGAATCTGAAGAAGTATGAAACGGCAGCATCGGATGTCATAGTCCCCTGCCAATATGTTCATTGTGTCTGCTTCTTCCCGCGGGGCTTCTTTTAGTGCCCGTTTTTTGCCTTGTAGAAAATCTGCAATAGTAGAGTGCACGCTTCTTCGATTAATCGGAACATCGTCGTATGTCTGCGGCCTTCACCGTCCTGTGTGTGAAACGAGCCCCTGTGAGCAACGGTTTTTAAAGCACGCAGAGGTTGGCCCTGCTCTCTGTGTGTTCCTCTGTAGACGTGTTGGCGTGCCATTTAGCAGCTGTGCACAGAACCCTCCACGTGTAATCACAATTTCCAGCCTTGAGTTTTTTTTTTTTTTTTCCTACATCCTCTGTTTCCCCAAACCGGGAAAAAAAAATATCTGCTGTGTGACCAACAGCCTTACTGGTTTCCTCTTCCCCTCACGCTGCAGGTTCGCTTTGTGTCGGATTTCTTCAAGGAGCGCAATCCGCGGTGTGCGCGGGCAGACGCGGCGAACGGCGACGAGCCGGAGAGGAAACCCAGCCTGCAGATCGCGGACGCCGAGCACGGTAACCACTATGGCTACCGCAACGATTCCAGCCCCTTGTGATGAAGGGCCTCTGCTCTCTGGGCTCGTTGCCCCGCCAACGGCCAAACCTGTGCAATAGCTCCTGACGCGGGAGCTACAGCTCCATTTGTGCAGGCTGCCGCTTTTAGCTCAAGTCTTGATTCCTGTTCTGGAACTGTTACAGTTTTATGACTATATGAGCTCATCCTTATCCTCCTTTTCAACCACTTCACTCTGCATCTGCTCCACTGGACTGACTAAGGGGGACTACCCCTGTCAACGAAAACACAATGACCTGTGCTTCTCTTGTCACTGAGAGGGGAGGGCATTGCCTGCCAAACATCTTTTATGAAGGCTGCATTCAGCGAAGGACTCCAAACCCACTGTGCCACGGCAATGTAACCATATAGAATAATTGTAGCTCATCATCGCCAACACGTTGCACCAAACAGATAAAGAGGAACATTGTTTGCCTTCTTGCAACCTTGCAAATCAAAGGTCTCAAGTCCTCCTCTTTATGCCGCCAGCTTCCAAGGACCAATATGCTACATTTGGTCATTTAAATTCAATAAGCTAACTATTATGCAGGGCCTGCTCTATTTCATAGGTCGGTACATGTGGCGGAAATGCATTTTTAACGACACAAACAAGCAGATGTCGCTTTATCTGGATTTTCAGAGGGGTTATTTCACTTTTATTTGATTGTTATAAATTTAGCTTGTTGAAGCATTACATTTTGTTCTGTTTTGTTTTTGTTTGTTTGTTTGTTTGTCTGTACAGATCTGACTTGTTAGCAGCGACAGAATTAGAGCTAGCCAGCCACGAACATCGGTAAACACGTGATTTGTGGATTAGCGTAAATTTTTTAGTGCACCTTAAACTGCTCGCCAGACCTGATAAATGTTGCACAAGTTCAGATGTCAGCAGCCGACTGACTGATGCTCGCTGTCGATTGGAGGCGTGTGTCTGCTCAACCACTCGATAAATTACACGACTAGCTGTACGAAGTATGTAGTACAGCATAGAGTTGCATCTCAATGAATTGGATCGGTTAATTTATTGAAGTGATTTAATTCGTTAAGTGAAACTTGCATGGATTCATCGCACGAGGTGATATGTTTCAAGCATTTATTTCTCCTAGCTTTGATGATTATAGCTTACAGCAAATAAAAAACCCAAAGTGATAGTAGACTGAAAGGTATTCCCAGATGCTGTACGGTGGATGCACTATTTAGCCAGGGGTCGTTTTGCAGGAATTACTGCATCGATGAAGCGAGGCATGGAGGCGCTGAGGTGTCAAGGAAGCTCAGGTTGCTTTAACAGCAGCCTTAAGCTCGCCTGCATTGTTGAGTCTTGTGCCTCGATCTTCCTCTTGACTATCTTTCCATTTTTTCCTATTCTCTCTGGGGTTTTGGTCAGGCAAGAATTTGCTGGCCAGTGCATCTATGTAACAACACGGTCATTAAAGAAGGTATCAGTAAATGTGGCCGAGAGATCTCATCCAAACTCTCTAATGGCCTTTTCCACAGTCACCTAAATCTGTGGTCATATGTGTTGTTTATGCACCTTGTGCCTCGATTTGTCCTTCCATTCATCTTTGCGACTTTATGCTTGGATACAGCACTCTGAACAGCCAGCTTCTTTAGAAATAACTCTTTTCTGAGGGTGTTAGAGACTGTGTTTGACAACTTAAATAATATTTAAAATTTCTCAGAATTTTCTTTTCTGTCCGCCATAATTATCAAAACAGAAATTCAGGGTTGAAATATATCACTTTGTGTAATGCTTCTATACAATATAAGGTTGACTTTTCGCATCAAAATGCTAAAGTAAATTACCATTTATTGATTTTCTAAATATGCAGTACACCAAAAGACTTGTTTTATTCCCTTAAAAATAGACATCTTTTACTAAAACTCATCCCCTTAAATTGTTCCCTATGTCATATCTCTCCCCCCCCCCCCCCCCCCAGGACAAAATGGACTGCAGAGGTAAAATAATTGATGCTGACAGCTTCCAATTCAGCGTAATTAATGTATCACACTGCTACCACTATATTGACAAAGACAAGGTTGAAAATTTGACCAACTTGTTTTTTCTTTCTTTGTTTTTTTTTTCTTGTGTATGTTTTTTTATGTTATTTTACAAATAGTCTAAGAAGGACACGATGGCTATTTTAAAAGGCTTTTTAAGTTATTGTGAAAAAATAAAGTTTCTATTCACTTTGTACCAGGCCGGAATGGCCAGCCTTATTAATGTTTTTCTGTGCAATTATGCCTGCTTGCCACTATGAGCCACAAATACTTTACTAATGCCATGGATATATAAATGAGAGAGAGAGAGATAGAATTCTAATTCCACAATTATATTAAGGCCAATTAAGCTTGTCTATTCGTTTTGCCATGCAAACAGATTCAGGACGAGGTCTACGGCCTTCAACGTGGTTGATCTTCAGAAGGACTGTTGTGGTTATTGTGATAACAAGTCATGCGCCCGACTGGGTTTCTAAAGACGGTAACACTGCTGTGCTCAAATTGTATGGGGCCATTAGCTACAATGCTTTCTCATTCAGAGGTTTGGAATAAGGTTTTTTGGCCAAGTATTTTGTGAAGACCACTGCCTGGGTTGACAGTGGATCAGACAGACGGTTAACTTTACAGGCTAACTGCACAATAGACGGGGACGGACTTGAAGATGGAGAAAACCCAATTTGGTAGTTATGCATTGGACTTTAGCATCCAAAGGGGATCCAAACTGAAGTAGAAATTATGGACCGGATGCCGTCTGAAGACAGAAAACTGATTTGGAAAATAAGAAGTTTCTGGCCAATACCAACCTCAGACTCCAGTATGGCTGCCATGCAAACATGGCAGTGGTAGCTGCAGTAGTAAGATGTTTAATTGCACGCATAGCAGTTTGCAGTTCATGAAATCGGTCACACATGCAGTAACGTACAACCTCAATAAATGTGTTGGTACGGTGAGTAAAATGAGAGAAAATGCTTGTTGATAATTATAAGTAGCTTGGTCACTTAGCACAACAGTTCACAAATCCTACTACCTTTCCAGCTTGCGTCTGGAACATGGTTAGGTTGACTGACATGATTTCAGGATCTAGCTTCTGACCAGATTGCTGCTGGGGTCTGAAGGCTGTGCTGGGACTTTGCAGTTGGAGTAGGTTTACCAAAAAGCTTGAGCCTTTAAACATTCAAGAGGCAGCAACAGTAGTTGCTTGTGGTGCTTCTGGTTTCTAACATGCGTACAACACAGCAAGACAAAAAGCAGACGTATAGACAAGGATGTTCAGACAAAACAAGGGTTTGACCTAGTTGAAGTGCCTTGTTTCATCCTTCTTTAAACTTTTAATACCTTAAGATGTCTGTCAACTATGTGGCTGTGGTTTATATTGTTTGCTTTGGTGTAGACTATAGATTATAAGTGTAGTCTTCAACCTGAAACTTTTAAATAAAGATATATTCCACCCTAAAAATGTTTCTCGTTTTATTTATTCTCTAATTTATCATTTGTATAGAAGTACACAAGGAGGAGTTTGGATAAACTGTTATTGCTCCATCGGTAGGAAAAGGTCTTCGGGTATGCATGCATTGTCCCTGATCAAAGTGAAACTTAAGAGGCCTGGAGCCGGCAAGACTGAAAATACTTGAGTTTTAGTTTTGCAGCAATCCACCACTCAGCGGTTTAAATTATTGATCTAAAAATGGTGTGCATGAACCACACCGGATGGTGTTTGCAAAACAGGATGAGATTTATTTATTTTCATTTTTGGTTCAAAATTTGCAAAAAATAAAAAATACTGGGTGGATAAAATCCAGTATTAATAATATTGATATTTCAAGTCCCATAAAGTTTAGCACATGAAAAAATATATTTAGGTTTAGTATATTTAAAGCTTGAACTAATGTAAGATATCTCTCCTAGTCATCAGAAGAGATTTTTTTTTAAAAAAAAGGAAAGGAAGGGGAAAAAAATGTTTAAAACTGCATTATTGAAGAAGTAGAAGAATTATAGTTAAAAAAAAAAATTTGTGTGAAAATCATGGTGTGAATTTGTGTTTACCTCCCTTTATTCTGCTACCTCTTCATAAAATCCAGTGCAACATACCCTTTTTTTAGTGATTTAGTAAACAGAGCTCAGCTGCCTGTACTTTAATTTCAGTATAAATCAAAATGTTGTTTAAATGGGCCTCTGGGATTTATTAGAACATTAATGGAAAAAAAACAGCATCAAGAAGAAGATGAAGGGCCGCAGCAGACAGGTTGGGGATGATGTTTTGGAGAAGTTTAAAGCAGGGTTAGGTTATAAAATGATAGACCAAGCTTTGGATATCTGATGCAGCACAAATGATGTTCAAACCATCGTCAGTGTCCAACCCCTGGATGGAAAAGGGAACAGTTACACGACAAGTTAAAAAAAAAAAAAAAAAAAAAAAAAAAAAAGGTTTATTTGTTCTTTTCTCCAAAAAGTCTCTAAAAGCAGCACAAAATGTGGCGGAGAAAGTTACTGTTTTGTTGTGCCAGATAACTTAACAAAACGTGTGTGTCCCCCCCCCCTGACATCTAGATGAAAACAAAGAAAAAGAACCCTGATATCATTAACCGGCCAAAAGGTTCACCACAAACCTTACAGGGCGAGTCCAACATACTTATCCAGCGTGTCCAACAGAATGGAACCAACGTGTGAAAACATACAGGGTACCCATAACCTGCCTTTTCCTCTAGCGCCCTCCACAAACCTTTTAATCAAAAGAAAATGCTCCAGAGCAGCAGCACAGGTGTGCCAAACATTCACCAGCAAGGAGGAGGAAAAACCAAAACTGCACATCCTGAACACATTAACCCCACAGTGAAAAACGGTGGTGGCACCATCATGCTGCGGGGACAGGGAAGCTGCTCAAGGTGGAAGACTCGGGTAAAGGTCCACTTTCCAGCCCTGAACGCACAGCAAGAGCTACGGATCAAGGAAGACTAGCGTACCCCAGTAGACTCGTCTAGTTCAGTATACTGAAGTATGTGGTTGTAATATGGGGAGTGGTTAGAGCAAGGGCGTTTGCGTCCTAGAGAGGTGGCAAGTTCCCTGGTTTGAATCCCACAGACTGCTCCTCTGGGTCCCTGAGCAAGGCCCTTAGTTCCAGAATGCTCCCTGAGCTCCACACACAGCAGCTCGTTGCTGCCTAAGGGATGGGCTAAATGCACATTTCATTTCATTGGAATGTATGTTGCATCGACAAATAAAGATAATTATAATATAACAAAAAGAGGAAAAAATGGAGTATAAATACCTTTGCATCTCAGTGGAGCTTTGTTATTTTGTAGATTTAAAAAAAAAAAACACAAACATGACAAAGTATAAAATTTAATAGCTTTTTTTGCACTTACCTTGGCTTTTATTTTGGTTCTTCTTTTAGTTAGGGCTACTTTCTGAATCATGTGCCGGGACTTTTTCACCGCCAGACTAAAAAAACGAATCGGTTTCGAGGGGTTGCGCAAGACCACAGAGTCAGATTTCAGTGTAATGTGCAACATGTGGTTTGACTTCTCTTGATTCGCACTGCTGCAGGATTCAGCTTTTTACCTTTGGAAAACATCCTGGCATGCTCTTGAATAATGTTAGGACTTTCTTACACAGAAAAGTTTTTTTTTTCCCTTGTTTTTTAATTTTATTTTATTTTGTTCAGCAAGAATAATTAAAACCAAGGGCTTAGGATTTATGATGGATTGATCAAGGTTTTCCCTGGCTGCCTTCGTGGGACTGCAGCATGGAACGAGCCACAAAAATAAACTCGTGTAGTTAGAACGAAATAAACACCGGACCCACAGGGGAGGTTTGTGGGAATATTGTTGGCGGCGGTACTGAAAACCACTGTCATCCCTCATTTAAAACAATATCGTTCGCTGACAGTCCATGAAAGCAGAATGTGTATGGGACTATTTATAACCGTGATGTCAAAACAGTCAATGGAAAATATTACGGTATTTTGCTTACATGCATGTTTCGCTATTTGCTGCTTGGTGATTTACGCTGCATTACTCTACAACTGTGCTATATACTTGTTCGAGATGTCTCACATTACTCTCTTTGTTACCCATAATGCCTACAGGAAACTGCGCCTCATTACTTCATGACATGCGTTGACTGCGACGGCTGAGATGTGTCTGAGCCTGGCTCCATCTGAAGTGAGTTATCTCCTATCAAATTAGCTCGAAGTCTTAATGAGGCGCGTGGTTTCCTTTGGCCGGGCTTTATTTTCGGATTTGTTTGTAAGTTAGGATGTCAGGAAGTGATAACTGCCAGAGAAGAAACCACAGCTTTCTAAAGCAGGCCCTTTTTTAACGGCTGATATCTAAATTCATATTTTTGAGTCATTTCTGAATCATTTGCCCGTGTCTGCAATTTTTCCATAATTTACTCGTTACCACGGCTTGTTTTATCGTATGATAGTTAAACCCCAGGCACCTACTGTATATTCCCTTCACATTTGCATTTTGATGGTGGATGATGATGATGATGCACAGCTTTAAATGAAAACGCTCCAACGTCTTTTCTATGCTTCTGACGCCGCAGCACACTCATGGGGGTCTTCAGTCAAACCAGACTGCCATGGCTTTTTTCAGATATGGAGCACATTCTGTGGTGTAAGGGATGCAAGTTACTGCACAAAGGTGCCACTGCCACTAAATTTGTGAGGATGATGGAGTTGAAACATCTTTTTAATATTTAAAAAAACATGTAGAAATTGTTTGGTCTATTTGTTAAAAGTAACAGTCTCACGTAAATCCATTTCCAAAAAGATTTTTTGTGTTTCATAAAATCATAGTACCAGAACTTGTTTGTATATCAGGGTGTATATCTTATAATGGCAGTATGTATGTGTTATTTATCAACTATTTAACCACAGTCATTTGTAGATACCAAATCCCAGTCGGAGTTTATGTTAAAGGCACAGTGTGTAGCTAATTTGGCTTTTTATTAGCAAAAATCAAGTATTGCTTTCATAAATACATATTCTGCCAAAGTCTAATAACAATCCCATCAAAAAATGAAAGCATTCTTATAGCTTAGAATGAGTTTGGTGCACCGAATAAAAGATGGCATGTTGTGTTGCCATTTTTCACTACATTAGCCGAAAAGGTACAAACTTCTTAGCCATACGTGTTTTATCTCTATATAAAGATGTGTTGTCAGTGGAGGAGTAGAAAACATGTCTATGGTTGAAAACAAAAACTCCACAGTTAAGTTCTGGACACTACAATGTTGTTGTTGTTTTTTTTACAGTAACCAAAAGCTTGTCCCAATCCTTCTTCTTTTGGTAAGCTCCAGAGCAGGGGTCACCAACATGGTGATACTACTGCGTGTGGTTGACCAACACAAAATAGCACATGATTGTGAAGCTGTAGGCAAAAATGATACCTGGTTTTCAGAATTTTTTTACTGATAAAAATCTAAAAAAAGATGTCTCCATCTGGATCAAAGAATATTCTTGTGTTAGCAAACGAGTGAAAGTCCAGACAAAACTCCTGATGAGAATCTCTGTCAACACAAATGATCAGGATTTATTAGAATGTCATTTGTCAAAAACATATGAAAACAATGTTTTTGTTTGTTTGCGTCGTTTTTTTTCTTTCATATCACAACTGTACTGCCTTATGCTGGCCTTTCACATAATATCCCAATGAAATGCATTGAGGTTTTCGGCTGTCACATGGGAAAACGTGTGAATACTTTTGCAAGCCATTCTAAAAACAGTTTTAAGCATTACAATAATTGAAATTAGAGAAACTTTTACATATTTTTTTTAAAATAAGTCTGTGTTTTCTTTGTTCGTGAACCAAATCGTATTGTTTCCACTTTTGTAACACGAAAACAAATTAGCCCATAACATTGTTCATATGCGCGAATGAAAAGCTGCGTAGTGGTGTAGTCGGGGTTCAAGGCTTAAGATCTCAGGAGAAAAACAATTCCTGTTTTGCTTTAAAAGCTGGGCCCAACCTCAAATCTACAGACAATGTTAAGAATAAAAATAGCAAAAGTATCATTCCTTCGAAACCATCATAAAAGTCATGAATGGTTTGTTTCCACCAGGATGTATTTCTGTGAATGGCTGCGAGGCCTGTGTGAGAAGTGGTTCTTAAAATGAGTGGTTTGGGGCAAACCTCAGCCCTCGAAGCAGTAAAGCATCACAGAAAAGACATGCTTGGCAGCAGCTTGATGCTGCGGTCGACATCATGTGGCCTGCCCACTTCAGCCATTTTCCTTAGATTCAGTGGACCCACGGTTTTAGACATGTTTTGTTTTTCCTTGTCATTTATCTTTGTCACTATGATAGTGTATGCACACAGACAAAAAATGTCTTCACATTTAATAAAACAAAGGTAAAATGTGTGTTGTGTGGATTGTACAGAGTTAGCGGGACGAGTCCAAACTTAAATTCAGAAGGTTTGTACTTGGATATAGTTTCAGAAATCCTACTGGGTGTGGAGATAAAAGCAGGATGAAGCTGAGACAGAAATCGGGGGGGGGGGGGGGGGGGGTTGTGAACAGAAGTGGTGCACATGATTCAAAGTCGATCAATGGGAGACTTTTCTTCTCTCACATGTGTTAAATTAAACTAGTTTCTGGTTTCCCAATGAGCTGGAACTGTTTACGCCAAATTTTCTGCACATGGCAGGAGAAAGAAAGTGTGGACTCATCTGGACCCACGCTGATGCAGGAGGTCCCTTCTGCACCTTAGAGAGCAACCACTGCCCCCTACTCAGCAGTTCTGAGTCTTCTCATCTGATCAGAATTGACAAACTCCAATTTGTAGAGCAGTGTCGGTCATGCATGCCGAAGTATTTGGACAATTACTGTTGTCATTTTTTCTCCATCTTTGAATCCCTAAGAAGACAAAGAAACGCTCTGGGTTTGTTTCTCATGCTGGAAGCCATCAGAGTCATTTTTAGCTTGGCTCTGCATTGTAGCAATTAAAATGTCTCCAGAAATGAGCAAGCATAGTCTTTGTTGTTTTCCCCTCTTTCCCTTTAGCGAGTCATCCTCCATCAAAGCCAAAAGTCTTGCTGTTTGGTAGAGACCCATTAATTAACCCCTTTCTCTTCTACATGCACATAATATTAATGCGGGGGTTCATCGGCTGTGTCCACAAGCCTTCTACAATTGAAAGAAAACAATATGAATGCTGCTTCATAATTAATCCCACAAGGTTTACTGCAATCTGAGTCAGGTCTGAACCCTCGCCGTTGCAGGCGTTATTTAATGATTTTCAACTTTGTGCGGATAAACCCTGTGAGACGCATTTTGTTACAGACTGCCTTTGGATAAGACAGCTATTATTATTGATTTGAACCCAAAACACCTGCTTTCCTCATACATTTCCCTCCTAATACGTATGAGCTGGAAACTTCCAAAAGAGTCATTCATTATTGAAAGTAGATCCATGTGAAAGGTGAGGATGCTTGCTCAAAAACGTCCATCATCAGTTTTTCCACCTAACCGTTTTAAATATTCCCTTAACCCCCGAAGGGGACAGATCTTTAACAGGTCGACCATCCATCCGAGGACAACTTGGAGACACACAACCATGCACGAGCACGGTCGTGCCCAAAGGGACTTTAGAGGGGCCGTTTACGATATCATTCATGTGTCAGGTTTGTTGTGGTTGTAGCAGGACCGAAATGCAGGCAAGAGCAATGGAGCCGCATGGATGAGCGAATGAGAATTTATTGAATCCAAAATGGCTGAACGTACAGGCAGGGTTGGTGAAGACAAGGACCAAGAACTAAACAAGGAGCTGACAAGACGCAGGGGTAGCATAACAGAGGATCCTCCAAGGAGGGAGAGGAAACCAGCAGTATAAATAGGGAAGCAAACAAAAGGGAAGCCAGGTGACAGGAATTAGCAACAGGTGACAGACATGATGGTGATTCAGCTGAAGGAGACAGGGAGCAATGACATGACAGGGAGAGGATGAAAACAGAACCTGAACAAAAAATACAAAACCCACAAAGAATAAGGAGACTCCATAACTAAATAAACCACTAATGACTGAATTGAAGACAGAAGACAGCCAGATTGGTAAACAAAGATCTACGGCAGCAAGAATAAACAAATTTCTAAATGAACGGAATACTAAATAATGACACGAAACAAGAAGGAAGGAACAGAATCTCCAGACTAATAAATACTAAAAGATGAAAAAACTGACAGAATGAACAATCCCCAAGAACCTAAAGCTACAATAATCAAACACCTGGGGATCATGACATCGGCCTTTTGTAACATCATGAGGAAGTCAGAGTTTCTCCGTGCATGCACTGGTAGAACATGCAAACGTCATACAAAAAGCTCCCAGGCGGGATTTGAACCCAAGACCAACATTTCTTTTCTTGAAAAAGCTTTTTTGACAGTTTGCAGCTGAATAAAATTTATTAAACAGCTGTTACCAGCATTTAAGAAAGCCAGCTCAAAGATACTGCCTAATGCTTTGAATTTGGTGAAGAAACATTTTTTTAATTTTTTTGAGCCATATCTTTAGAATAAGCCTGAAAAATGTCAACAATTTTTCAGACATTTTGCTTACTTCACATTTTCAATTTTCTTCTAAACATTGCTTGGAAGCTAATCTGTAAGGGTTTTGTTGTTTTCTTAGTTGATATTTTCTGGCAACGCTTTCATTTGAGACTATGTTAAGGTTTCTGCCGCCATCTTGAAGAAGACGCAAAGAGAAATGAGATACCATATCTCAAACAGATGTACCATTGTAATTACAAGTTTTATTATTCTACCAATTCCTATTTAAGTGGAGATTTAGGTTTTGTCCTTATGACAGTAAGCTAAATTAGTTTGTAACCTAAATGTTTATAGTTTTGATTACTATTCTATTGGGGGACCTCACTGTTCGTTTTGAAGCAGTACTATTTTGTTCTGAGTTTTCATTTATGAGATTTATTTTAACTGAAAACAAAAAAGCCAGTTTATGCAGCAGCAATATGTTTCCTTGTCATTTTGGGATGAATTCACCAAGGTCAAAGATTTTATTCTTACTTTTGTTTCCATTCCTAGTTGTTGCTGTTTTCCTTTTGAATTAAATTGAGATCAATTAATTCCTGTTAGGGTTGCAATCTGCAATCAAATCCTCCAATAACTTTGATTAGACAAAGATAACCTGAGGTATTACAAAAAAAAAAAAGATTTTAAATGACGACTGTATTCATTTAGGGAGAATAGCTGAAACATCTTGTCCTTTACATGAAAAATTATTTCACCTCAAAACTAATGCTAATGCTTTGCCCCCCTGGTCAGTTTCAGCTACCAAAAAATGTTCATGATAACTGGGTCTGTGGAGAGATTTTGGCCCACTCTTCCTCTCTTTGCAGAATTGCTTTAATTCAGCAACATTGGAAGGTTTTTTGAGCAGAAAATGCAGCAGCATCCCAATCAGCATCTCAAGCAGATTTAACACCAAACCAAAACCTTCATGAATAACTTTTTTTGTTTGGTTGTTTATTTTGTTCTAGGCACTCAGGCATGGATTTGCTCGGGTGCTTTGGATCATTGTCCTGCTGGCTTACTAGCAGGAAAGCACAAAAGGACCATCATACACAGGTTACTATAGGTATGATGTTTTTTCTAAATTTGCTGTGTTTGTTTCTCAACAGACTTGACAGGAAGCTCATTTCCCAAGATTATTGGGAAAATCCCAGATGTTTTTTCGTTTTTTTTTTTTTTGTTTTTTTTTTTTGCTTAGTTTATCTTGGTGCACGATGGTTTTGACCACTAATGCCATTTTTTTCAGAGTCTCTTTCTTAGGGGTGAATCATGAACACTGACCTAAACCGAGGCGAGTGACGTCTGCACTGCTCAAGATGTTAATCTGGGTTATTTTGTGACCTCCTGCATGAGTTGTCAGTAAGCTCTTTAAGTGATCTTGGTAGGTCAGCTACCCCTGGGAAGGTTCACCAGAGTTTTCATTATTTGTGGATAATGAGTCACGCTGTGGCTCACTGGCGTCTTTAAGACTCAGAAAATTGCTTTGCAACTCTTTTTCAGAGTGCCGGTAATCATCTGACTAATAGAACTGAATCATTTGCAGACTGCTTTTTGTATTTACTCGTCTCTGTCTGACGCTAACATGTGTTTGATGACCTTTAACATGTTTGTCTGAGAAAAGCAAAAACGGCAGGAATCTGGTATAGACATTTTCACATCATCCAAAATCTCTCACTCACCACTGCACTCTTTGTGAGATGGTTGGCTGGACATCTTTGAGTGTTCTTGGCAACATCATTGGTTTTCTGGGTAAACTCCCACGGTGTCTCAGCCCCCCCATCTATCAGCTGGAAAAACTACCATTCACATTCTTCTCAGAAAAGTTCCCCAGATTTCAACAGACTTTGGTAAAACTGCTTTATACTATTATGATCTTTAGAGGTCTGTAAAACTAAAAACATGCATATCCATGAGAGGTTTTAAGAGTGGTTTAAAGGATGAAGCAAAGGGTAGATTGTCACAGTTTTTGTAAAGAGCTCACTCAATTTTAGTTTGAATTCTAATGTTTTACTCTACATTTGTTGTGTTAGTATCGTCTATGCTTATATGTCTATTTTACATTGTTATTTCTATAGCTGCTATCTTGGCCAAGTCTCCTTTGTAAAAGAGACCATAATCTCAATGGGACTCCCTGGTTTGTACATTAGGCCCCCGGTAACAAATCTTGGCTTTAAGACAGACAGTGGTTTTAAACTTGACAGTCAAACAAAGGCAACATTGAAGTCTAGTTTTTATCATTTGAGAAAAATAGCTAAAATAAAAGCTATTCTTTCAAGGAAACAGTTGAAAACAGTATGTACTCCACACTTTTAATTCATCACGGTTGAATCACTGTAACTCTCTGTATCTTGGAATCAGCCAGTCCTCACTTGCTCGTCTTTTAACAGAAACGCGTCAAAGGGAGCATATTACTCCGGTCCTGGCTTCTCTTCATTGGCTCCAAGTTTATTTTAGAGTTAATTTTAAAATCCTTTTGTTCATTTTTAAAGTCTCGGCCCCCGCCCTACTTGGTAGAGCTTCTCACCCCCAACACCCCCAATGGGTCTCTAAGGTCTGCTGTTCCCAGTTCATAGCGGAAGCTTAGCGAAGACAGGGCCTTCTTCATTGGGGCCCCAAAGCTATGGAACGCTCTTCCCTTGCAGAGGCTTCCTCATTGTCCATTTTTTAAAACTCATGTCAAAATGCTCTTTTACTGACTGGCCTTCAACCCAACTGAAATTTTATTTTATTTCATTTCTAGTGGTACGGTTTGTATCTGTGTTTGCATTGTTGTATTGTGTTTTGTAGCAAGTTTATTAATTTGTTATTGTGTGCTTAGTTTTTCCATTTTATCTCTTAGTGTCATTGTATTATTTTTTTGTTTTTTTTCCCCAGTGTCCTGTCTAGCAATGTGGCAATAGGAATTGATGTCTCAATGCCAGATAGAGCTCGACAGATTTTGCTTTCACAAGTGGAGCGAACAGGTTTCGCCATAGTGCTCCGCTTGATTTATGCATGTTAATAGCTTTATTGTGATTCCTGCAGGGAGAATTTCAAATTATATGGACACTATAATTTGAAATTATAGTGTAAAGGAAGAACAAGAAGAGAAAAAAAAGAAAGAGAAGAGGTGAAAGAAAGAAGAGATAAAAGGGAGAGAATGATAAAACGTTCTCCGTCTGCTCCATCACCTGGAAAGTTTTTAATCTTCATCACTTTGTGTCAGCTGTGGCCGGAGGTAAAGCGCTTTATAAATAAAGTTGATGATGGTTAAATAAAGGCGAATAAATAAAACCAAATGAATAATCATCGTAATTTATAAAGCACCAATTCATCACGCAGGTCATTCCAAGGCACTTTACAGGAAAAACATATAGTTGTGTGCAATCCATTTGGGTCCAAATTTAATTTGAACCAATCCTATTTAGTCTGATAATCTAGTCTGACACAGAAGCACTGAACCAGGTATACCTTTTGTTGTGGAAAAATAACAGGAAAATGGCACAAAGTTAATTGAAAAGAACTAAAAGCACATAGCAGTGAAGAATATGGTCAGAAAGTCCTGTGGCAGTTTAAAATGACTGTTACCTATATACGATGACGTGCATTTTTATTAACGTGTCATCAGTGTTCATCCCACGCTCTTGTTTTCATTAAGCACCAGGGGATTTTTTTTCTCATTCATAATCAAGAATGCAACACCAGAGTTACTCTGCATCTGTCGCTAATTAGCAGTGATGGGTTGATGGCAACTATAATTATATTATCTTAAATTAGAGAAACACAATGCAAGACATACAATGAAGGTGATGGTGATTACAGCTACATCGTTGATAATGAGGACTCAACTTCTGTCTTTGATGTGCTTGACAGAGTTTTATTGTCCAAACATCAGTCATTATTTAGAAGTAAAAGCTCAGGGTCAGTACATTGCAGATGGTTTGCTTTCACCTCGTAGGGAAATACCAAGCGTGAGAAGGAGAGACTGAAGCGGGGATGATTTGGGGTTCTCCTAGTATTCCCAGCTCGTCTCTGGGTAGCTAGGAGCTCTGCTACAGGGGCGTCAGTGGATAATGGTCGCATTTATTTTAGGTTGAGCATGGCAGGAGCAGAAACCGCTTATATGGCCACTAGACGTCCCAACTATTGGCAACAGTAATCCTTACCTGGGATTTATATGTTAATTTGCACACACACTCTCTAACACACACTGATTCATTTTGCCAGAGAGTTGTGTGACTTTTCTTTCAACCGTGCAAGTCAAGCAAGACGTTAAAGATTTATGGGCTGGGGGTCAAACGTTCCCTCTCCCGTGGAATAGTCGTGACATGGAGAAGTAAACAAACATCCATGTGACAGAGGCTTTTTTGGAAGGGGGGGGGGGGACTGTCTAAAGTCCTGTTATGGGCTAGAATGATCTCAGTGTAACAGGAAATTCAGATGAATTCAGTTTCTAGCTATTAATCCCCATTAAAAATAATCAGGAAAGGCGCGGCTATGTTTCTGTGTAATAACTTTGGAAATATGGCATACAGTGGAGTACTGTAAACGTTGTGTGCAAAGACCACCCATCTGACCTGCTAAGGATGGCATGTGTTCTGTTTCTGCACTCAGATTTAGATTGTATGGAGTTATGCTGCTAATTTATAGGGAATAGAAACATATAAGCCAAGCTCAACATTTGTTGTTAATGTATTTAATGTTGCAGTGATTCAGCTTAAAGTCTTTAACGACCTGTTGTTGTCCTTGGACATAGTTGAAATGAGTTTATTTGATTATTAAGACATGTGTGCACCTCTTGTTGTGGTTAAACCCAACATCCATAGAAGATGAGCAGATATTTCTCAGATAAACTGTAAAATATTTGCTTATCTGTAGCCTTCATGCCATTTGGAGTTCCCCAAGGATCCATCTTGAGGCCAGTTTTATTCACGTTGTTTATGCTTCCCGAAGGATGCATTTGTTGCAACTAGAACATTTATTTTCACTCTCAGACAGACCTCTCTCTGATTTATATTCCCATGAATCCTGAGCTCCCCACATTGATCCTGAAGTATATTATCAGGGAGAAATACCAGATGGGATGCAACTATTAAATGACAGTAAGTCTGAAGCACTGCAACTATGTCTTCCAAATACCTCTGTAAACCTGGCTAGCCACTAATATCTGTCCTTCAGACACATAACTGGAGACATTAATAAAAAGATCCACTCTATGAAAGAGAGATATTTTAGAAAGTTCTTCTCCATCATTACCAAGAACCTTCAAACATCCTCAAGGTTGGATTATTGCAATTTGCTTAATTTTTGGCATTAGCCAAAACTTGCTACCTTGTGTGCGATGTGACCTTTAACTGGAGCCAGAGAAAAAAGACAGCATCACTCCACTGGACTTTTGTATGTTATGGGAGAACACATTTTTCAATGTTTGTAATACTTTGTCATGTTTGACACCTTAATATATGCCTAAACTCCTTAGGATACATGTGATGTCCAAATTTCTACTGCCTAAGGAAATACTTAGGATTCCCCCCATTTTTCACCCATTCTTGATTAGATATTATTATTAATTAATATTATAAATTTTGAAGCACCTGTCCATTATGTATGTCCTCACCATTGAGACAAAGATACATTTATCATTACACTATATCTGGATGTACTGTATACACCTCATACACCTTTTCCTCTTTTGTGCACTTTCTGTTGCTTATAAGAGCCGATGTCACAAGTAAATCTCTCCATTGTGAGATCAATAAAGTTCTATCTTATCGTATCTTATCTTTTCTTATATGTTTTCCTTAGTTCTTAATTTATTTAACTTTCTGTTGCCTTGTTTTATATTTAATTTGGGCCTTTTCGTGCTTGTTCTTGATTTGATTATATGTAAGCTTTTGTTGGGGGGCTTTATTGATCCAAGTACATTTTTAAGGTTCTACATTCCTATCACACTGTTTTCAACATCTCAACATCTGATAAATTTACCAAAGCATCTACCAAGGCATCCAGCAAGAATCCCGTCCTTCAAACAAATTAATACAAATTAATATTTGGTCTCCAATACTTTGAATTTCCATCATTCTTTTTCTGCTATTCGTTTTGCGGTCACCCAAGGAACTGCAACAGCTACAGACAAGGATCACAGGGGGAAGTGGGAGACCTGGATCTGTTAGACAGCCTGTTTGGAAATACTAATTCCCTTCCTTTGCCTGAAATTTGCAGAGTGAGAAAGAACGTTGACTAAAAGGGGGAAAATGACGATGTAGGAATTTACGGCCGAGGAGAAGGAAAGGGTTGGTTCACATATATCAAAAGGTGGAAACTTCTGCAGAGAGGAAAATTCTGAAAGCAGTCAAGTTGGAAGATTAAAAGCTCCCATTTTTAAAACACTGAAATCGTATGGGTGATAAATTTAAAATATCTACAAGAATGACTGAAAACTGTATGAATAATGTTCTGTTTCTATGCTGTTGTGGACAGTAATGGACACCAGTTGCACACAATCTACCAAAAGGGAAGCAGGAAACACCAGAACGATAATTCAGTGTTTGAATTATTTCCATGGCAGGAAAACAACGAATACATAGCGTTTATGTATGAAGCATTTGCTCCTTTGACAGTGAAGGCACTCCTGCCATAATTCCATTTTGAAGTTTTCATGATGTTAAAGAGAGTTGGTCATCAAATATAGTTATTTTCTATTACTTCAAGCATTACTCCAGTCTTCCCCTCCCCAGGTCTTTGAGCCTCTCTGTGCTCCTTAGGAATCCATGAAGTTGTGCCAGAAACTTTTGGATCTCTGATGTAAAAACATTTCTAACCAAATATTCTGATGCATGCCATGTAACAATCTGTTAGAGTAAAAAAAAAAAAAAAACAAGAACAAGAATCTGTTTTTAAATTACAATGAAATGAAAGTGATTAAAAAGTAAGAATTAAAATAAAACTGGTGGGAGAAGCACAATCTTATGGAAGCCCATTTCCACCACTCTGTTAAAAAAATAAATAAAAATTATCTCATTATAATGAGATAGTATCTCAAAATAATGAGATACTATCTCATTATAATGAGATGCTATCTCAAAATAATGAGATAGTATCTCAAAATAATGAGATACTATCTCATTATAATGAGATAGTATCTCAAAATAATGAGATACTATCTCATTGTAATGAGATAATTTTAATTTATTTTTTAACAGAGTGGCGGAAATGGGCTTCCATACAATCTTCAATAAACTAATACAATGTTTAAAAAAAAAATTCATGAATTAGTGAGCTTGTGTTTTTAAAAAAATCAGACTATAAGCTGAAACAAATCCCAGCTGTCCTGGAAGCATTTTGCTGACATTTGCTTATCTCAGCCATGGTGGTGAAGTTGCAAAGAGCGCAGGATCATAGTCCAAAGGTATCAATCAGGAGAAGCTAATTCTACAGCAATATGCAGATATCACGGCCCAGTGAAGACAGGCATCAATAATTAGATAATAAGGCTACAGGAAAACAGAGCTGTACGTTATTCTAAAACGGAATAAATACTAAACCGTAACCAGACAGGGATGCTACCCAGAGGCCAACAGCATCACTGAAGAAGCTTCTGGTTAGTACTGGTCGTGTTCTGAATATGACAACAATGTTCTCAACCTGCTGTAATTGTGACAGATTTTGTATTATTAGTACATTTATGTAGATTATTATAAAGGGTAAAAGTGTGAAAGATCTCCGAAGTATTCAAGATAATTTTTGGAGTTTTACTGTTCATGGCACAGCTAACTCAACATCAGACATATTCTAGATCTGGTTGTTTCCCGGTTATTTACTGATGTGGTTGTGATTATGTTTGCTTTTGTGCTTTTTGTCTCTCTTGTTGTGTCTCTGCTCTGTCTTCTCTAACCCCCAGTCGGTCGAGGCAGATGACTGTTCACACTGAGCCTGGTTCTGCTGGAGGTTTTCCTTCCCACAAAAGGAAGTTTTTCTCTCCACTGTCGCTTCATGCTTGCTCAATATGAGGGATTGCTGCAAAGCCATAGACAATGCAGACGACTCTCCCTGTAGCTCTACGCTTCTTTAGGAGGACTGAATGCTGCTTGTCAAGACTTGAGGCAATCTACTGGTTTTCCTTAGATAGGAAAAATGTTTTGACCAATCTGTATAATCTGACTGAATTTGATTTTGGAAAGTGCCTTGAGATGACATGTTTCATGAATTGACGCTATATAAATAAATTGAATTGATTAATAATGTTCTATCAGATCATTACTGTGTTCAAAGTAAAATATTGCTAAATTACTAAATTCAGCCACTGCAGCCTTATAAACACTGCAAGAATGAAGGGTTTCCTATCGAAACTCTACACAGAGAAAAACCGGGGCATGCTTTTTGGCTTTTAGTAAGTTAGAACATTGATATGGTGTCTATACAAATATCTGTAAATCTATCTGTCAGGCAGTCAAACTATGTAAATCTTTGTAAATCTATCAGATCATATAGAATGCAGACCAAAACAAGAAAAATGCATCATAAAAAAACTCTACTAGACTGACTCCCTGTTACATAGATTTTAAAATCTTGTTGATGGACTATAAAGCACGATAATGGGCCGACATTTTTTGTTAATCCATTCAGTTACAATTTTCAGTCACAATGTAGACGCTCCAGGTCATCGGATAACTGTTTAAGTGCTTTTCCAGGACCTGAACCAAACAAAGGGAGGTGGTATTTAGTTTCTATTCCTTTTACCTCTGGAAATCCCCAAAAACCTGAGATGTGCAGAAACTACAGACCCCCTTAGACCAGGACAGAAAACCTTGTGTATTGCAGCGTTCCAACAGATATCACATCCATCCATTTATATTATGTCTTTGCTTCTTTTTTGTTTTAAATACTGTTCATTTATTTTTATATGATGCATGATTTTTTGCAATCGTTCTTTTGATGCATTTGTTTTTGTTTCCATGCAAAACACTTTGAGTTACCCTGTTTATGAATGGTGTTGTGGTTAACTTACGATCTAATTGCTGATTGTCCATACTGCTCGGTCACAATAAAAAAATTATAAACAGTAAAATCTTTGCATTTTTAATTTGTAACCTTTAGTACTGCAGAAATTAGAGATACTGTGTCAAATCAATTGTTAATTAGAGACATAGTTACGGTGGCCGGGAAGTGCAGATCAACGATACCAAATCTGAAACAAATTTACGTTTCAGAAAACAAGTTTACATTTGAGAAAACTAATTAACAACTCATGAAAACACGCGAATATTAAACACTACAATGAAGCTGCCACGGGGAGTTTGGTGATTACGGTGTAACAGGGACACCTTGTGGTAAAAGAAACATCCAACATGATAAACTTGCAAGAGCATTTCCTGCATCCTCCTCCCCCATTTTAAACTGGAGGAGTTAGTTGTAGGAAAGGGTGTTTTTATCTTTTCAGGTGCACACTAAGTAAAGTGGAAGCTACAGCAGTAGAAAATCCGTGTCATTTAATAAAGAATCCTTCCTAATTAATTCGATTATATATTCATCTTCACGCTTATTGAAAGTTTAAATAGCTTAAACAACAAACAGTGTCTCGCATGAGACCAAATTTATGTGGAGAACGTCAACTTATTTTGCATCACTGCACTGGAATGGTCAACTATTGCATGCGCTGTGTACCACGTTGCGTGTTGCAATACCCCTACCGGGCAGCAGGTGGTAGCACGAGGCAGTGTTCCACATTGCTGCCGGCATGTTCTCAGATTAAAAAAAAAAAAAAAAAAAAAAAAAACAGAAACAAATCAAATCCTTGGCACTAATCTGAGGTTCGTATTTAGGGTTTATCCACAAAGCAAAGCTCTATAATAATATATGTAATATTTAATGAAGTTATGTTTCCTATGAAT
The DNA here is from genome assembly GCF_011125445.2 of Fundulus heteroclitus. NCBI lineage: Eukaryota > Metazoa > Chordata > Actinopteri > Cyprinodontiformes > Fundulidae > Fundulus > Fundulus heteroclitus. Next base: position 23,065,147 of record NC_046369.1, on the reverse strand, counting down.
GTTATAATTAGTGTTATTACAGTTTTTTTTTTCATAAAAAGGCATATATATTTTTAAATTAAATGTTAGCTTTTTTTTCTTTCTTTTTTCTTTTCTTTGTGTTTGAAAAAACATTAAATAGTCCGTTCCAGTAATAGGTCCATAAACATTTAGACTACCACCTGAACTGCTCTCTTCTGTCTGCCAGCACTCAGGCAAAGTGGAGACCTGCAGCACACTTCTAGCAGAAGAGCATCACTCTGCTGTGTGATGAGTGACAGGGCACACAGAGTGCTGTCAGTAGCATTTGCAAGTCAATGCTCAAATTTAACCCCTTCAGTGTGGATTCGCAGCCTGCATTCAATATCCACATTCGAAACTGTACTTTTCTCGCTTTTCTTTTTCTTTTTTATAGTCAGCAAACAAGTGTTAATCATCCTGATGATCTTGCATAGGGAGTTTGCCATCAAATGAGAAATTTTAATCCCAAACTGTCCCATGTTTGACAAGATTTTATGACAAATGTTGTAAGTATCATAACAGTCAGATTATTTTTTCATTTTTATTTTATTATTTTATTTTTGGAGAATTTGAGAGCCGTCCATTGTACAGATTGATGAAATTCCAGTGAAAATTGAAAGGCTGCGTTCCATCCTCTGGGCTCTGCAACAGAAATTTTGATGAAATCGCTGTCCTGTTTAGTGTTTACAAATGAAAACATTGTAAGAAAGACTAACAGCCATCGCCTCAGTTTCATGTTTTGCAGGCCAAAGACTGCAGAGGACTTCTGAGCAGGAACACAATAATGCTACAGCGATGGAATTCCTGAGATCCCAGATACACATGCCTGTGGGCGTAAATGTGTCAGCGCCTGTTTTATGTGAGCGTACGTGTGCGTATGTGTGTCACAGAGGATATTTATTTGTATCTGCCTGCTTGAGGGGGGTGGGGGGGGGTGTATTTGCGTGTGCATGTGTGCGCATGTGAGAATAGCTGCTGCTGATGTGGGTCATTACCTCTCCTTTTCCCTCAGGGGCCATGCGGCAGGAGAGGACAGGAGGAGAGAGAATGGAATCGGGGAGAAGGATGGGAAGGGGGAGGGGGTGGGTGGGAAAAATTGAGGGTGGAGGAGGTGGTGGTGGGGGGGAGGGAGTCTGAGATTGTGTGTGGATGAGTGTGAGTGCTGGGAGGTGGGGTCCCTGAGGAGCACAGACCAATAAATCACCGTGCCGTCTCTGTGCTGACACCCAGCTTGTCTGATGAGGAACAGAGGAGGAGTGGGGGTGGAGGCAGGGGGAAAGATGGGGGGTGAGGATGAGGAGGGATGGTCATCGTGACAACACTGTGGCATTGTCTCCGCGTCACTCAGGCCCTCACTGGTCAGGAACCGCTCTCAGGCTTAAACCTAATAGCATCAGGCAGACAGCACCTACACATCTAAAGGAGTTCTTCTTAATCTGGAAAAAATACTCTGCTGTTGTATAAAACGACCCTTCACAAAAAAAGCTAGAAAAGCACCATTTTCATAATTAATAGAGGAGAATAGGAAGAATGCTAGGTTTCTTTTTAGTACAATTGCAAAAACCCCTTAGAGTCATAGCTCTGGTGATTCATCAATTCCCTCAGCTCTGAGCAGTAATGACTGTATGGGATTCTTTACAAATAAAATGGATTATATTAAAAATAAAATCATTGGCATCTTCCCGAACATGATTACATCGCCTTCAATAAGAGAGGCAGCACTGGAGGTGCCTAGACCATTCTGATCTAGTCGAGCTTTCTAAATGATCACAAATATTTGCTTCATCTAAACCTTCAACTTGTATGTTAGCCCTAATCCTAATTAAAGTATTCTAAGGAAGCCTTTCCTTTCATTACTCTCCCATTTCAGATACTATTAATCTATCCTTAATAAACGGACATGTACCAATGGTTTTTATGGTTTTTATGGTTGCTGTAATTAAAACTGTACTTAAGAAATATTCTCTTGATCAAGATGACGTTAAAAAAAATCATAGACCTACATCTAATCTTCCTTTCCTATCTAAAATTATTGAGAAAACAGTTTCTAATCAAGTGTGTGAGCATTTCCACAGCAATGACCTGTTTGAAGAGTTTCCGTCAGGCTTCAGAGCTCATCATGCACTGAAACAGCTCTGGTGAAAGTCACTAATGACTTCCTCATGGCCTCAGATAATGGACTTGTGTCTGTACTTGTCCTCTTAGATCTGAGTGCTGCATATGATACTTTGAACTGTAAAACACATTTGTATGAATGGCTCCGACAGTTCACCCGAGACCAAATCCTAATAATGACGATTATTGTCATGACGCTAATGACGCTTGTCATCATTAAGATTTGGTCTTGGGTGAAGAAATACTCCAGGAATACACTGCAATGTAACAAAGTCCCTCCTCCAAGCTTTTTGGTGTTTTTTGTAATGTGTTTTTAAGAGGAAAACTAATAACCAGGAAAATAAGACATCCACTCATAGTTGCGTTGTATGATGCAACCACATATGATGGCATATCTAAAAGTATGCTTTACATGAATCTAAACGTGATGAGGATTTATGCACATTATTTTAAACTTCCATTCACATCCATGAATCTTTAATGTTGTATGTAAAAATATATGTATATATGACTCATTGACATTTCTGTATTTTCTATGTTGCACGTGTATTAGAGGATGGGTGCAAAGTAACTTACTTTTTGCTAGTTATGTCTTTGTCTCATGATCACTTGACCATCATGAAGTTCAAAACTCGATGTCATATCTGAGTGTCTTCAAGTGATCAAATAATTATTAACTAATTAAATCAGAAAATATGTCAATTTAAGCTGCCATGTAAGCCATTCAAAGCACTTTACATGCAGTGAGGGAATCTTCATCTGTGCAGACAAAGAGCCTGCATAGAATACCCATGAGCTAATGTGACATCATTATCAGGTCATCGTTTTATGTATATACCCTTACACAGGTGTTTATCTGTGGTATGTATATTATGTTTCTAATGCATGGTGGCGTACACTGTACGAGTTTTTGCCCTTTTCGGGCCGATTCTTCAGTCGTGCGAGAATGTTTTGGATCGGGCAGAGTTTCAGCTTGATTGTGTGTCCTGCGTTGTGTAGTACACAGGGGGCAACGAGTGGCGATTTGCCTCTCACAACCACCTCCCGATCAGGAATCGGACGGTCGGTTGAAAATCAAACATGTTAGAAATTCAGTCGGCCCTCGTGAATGATCGTGAATGATCGTGAGCGATCGTGAGCGCGTCCTGCTGTTGAAGCAGAGCTACGAGCCGATTTTCCCCAACTTCGCGCATTGCGCACGCGCAAACAAGGAAATTATTCTTTGTCTTATCAAACGAAAACATAGGAGTGGAGAAAAGCATGACGGCGGTACTTGTGACATGGAATCAAACTACGGAGGAGCAACTCGTAGAATTACCAAGGCAGTGCGTTTTGTTCTAGTAAGCCTCATATTTAACAGTAAGCATAGACACTTCCGCCTTTTTCTTCTTCTACTGTTGACTTTTGGCTTCCGGGTAGACGAGACTGATTAGCGTCATCTCTCTACGAGGCTGAGTTTGATGTGTGGTATTTGAACGTACAGTGTGAGCAGTAAGGTCACATCAGACCGTCGGGCCGCACAGTGTAAGAACAGATATCGTGAGCAGTGAACTTTTAAACCCTGCGGTTTCGTCGTACAGTTTGAGCTGTATAGGAGTACGACGATTGAAAATATTGTACAGTGTATGCCTGGCTTAAGTTGCTACCCTCTTGCCATGGAATATTAGGACATGTCCAAATATGGTGACACCCTGGCTTAACTGGAGATCATGTTATGTATGCTAGAGTTTCAGGTGAGTAGAAAGGTGATGCAGACCAGTTACCTAAAGCTGTGTGTTTCTGTGCCAGCGAAACATCAGGCAGATGTGCAATAAAGTCTTGGAGGAATAAAAAGCACAAAAAAAAGGTCAAAATAAACAACAAAATTCACAAAAACGATGTGCCTTTTAAAATCCATAGACTCATGCTCACATTTAATTCTATTTCCGTACAGGTTTCTTGGATTAATGACAGAGCTACACCAACTTTATTAATAGAAATACATTTATTGTACTCAAAAGGAAAACATGTGCCTCTGACTTACCCTTTGTTTCACACGCTCTCTCATCAGTTTCCTTCCACAAAGATTAATTAGATTATCTGAAATAAGAACATGCTGTTCTCCCCTTTAACATGTCCTGTGTTCTATCTACAGAACTGATCATCCTCTGTACCAACAATCCTGAATAAGAGAGATTTTCATTAGTCAATTTCAAAATTTGTGTTTACCAAGAATATATAGCAATACATTACTTCATAAAAGAGGAATAAAAAACATCCCCATGTTTTATTTATGATCGTAGAGAGCAGTTCACAGGCAAGATGATGAAATGAGACGAGAATAGGAGACATTAAGGAGAGAACTGAATTTGTCATCATTGCTCATACCTACAATGATGTCTTCGCTTTTAAATACAACTGGCTTCATTATAGAAAGTTATTTCATTTTGAAATAGCAGGAGTCTCTTTGGGAAGTGTAATTAAGGGTGTGTTCAGCATTGTTCAAACGTGATCAGCCAAAGCTCCAAGTTGGGAAGAAATTATGTCTTATATTAAATCATCTTTCTGCCCATGGAACGTTTACCTATATCTTAGGCAAGCTTTTATGCGTGTACAATATGTTTAAACTTTTGAAGTAATATTAATCCAAAAGTTTCTAAAGTTTCTCAAGGCTTTTGAGAAAAGTTTAGCTTGTTATAGACACAGTTGAAACCAGACACTTACGTAAACGACGTAAAAAGACTCATACGTTCTTATGTCTGACCAAAAGAAAATCATGAATTTATCATTTTCTAACTTAACTAAATATAAGGCCTAAATAGAATTTTATTAGAATGTAACTATAATATATTACTCACAGTCAGTTGAATGTTACTACCCTAAAAAAAAGATGTAATTACTCTTTTAACAAGAAGTAAAGACTGTTCTGTGACGGTCTTTACTTCTTAAATGTATTTTCTACAGATCTAAGGAAGATGGACTAGTGGTCCGGTTCACCTCTTTTTTCCAATACTGAGTCATCTTTTATCCCCAATAAAAGTTATAGCTTGACACTACGCTTCATCTGAAGTTTGTCATCTTTAGAAAAGTCCCTTTTGTTTTCATCCTCTTAAACCAAACCACTCGACCTCTATGCGCTGCTTGCTGACAATCTGGCCACTGCATGTAGGACCTGTGTAATGACTTGCACGGTGACATTTTCCCTCCTCCTACGGCACTCTCTGCTTTTCAGACAGGTACCGCGCTTGCTTAGATTCGCTGTATTTGCGTTTGACAAAATAATCTCCCTCAGACCTCATGCAAATTAGCGGAGCGTAAAAAATGTCTTGCAGGTTTACGATGTCCCATCAAGGGCCATTTTTATGTCCCGTTGCTCTGAGTTGCTGAAGTGAGAAGGGATGTGTTCAATCACTGGAGTTCGGCCAAAGCATACATACACACACACACAGATACACACACCTGGCAACACTCCTTCATCTGACCTGCCAATAGCAATAATATGTGTCCTTCACTTATCATTTTCTAGCATCTGTATTATCATACCCCCACCTTTGCACCGTGCAGTGCAGATTCATGCGTCCTGTGACTCTGAGCACCAACAACAACACACAACAGACACACATAACATGAAGCATCCTGCTGTGCAGCAGTAGACTGAAAAGCACTGCATTCCTCGTGAGTTTTCTGCTTTTTTTTTTTTCTTTTTTTCTTCTAATAAATGTGATCCCAGGATCCTGGAGGGAGGCGAGTGCTGTGCATTAAAATTCATGGGAAAAAATGGCAATAAAATCTTTCTTTCTCTCCCTCTTCCTCTCTTTCTCCACTCTTCCCTCTTCCTCTTTTTTTCTTGCTTTCATTCCCTCACTTGTCTGCTCAACGCAGGCACGCACACACACACACACACACACGCACGCACGCACGCACACACCAACACACACACACAGGGTTTTTTCATCACCCATGTGCACTCCTGCTCTAGTTCAATCTCCTAACCCTCCCACTGGCTCGTCTTTCTCAGCATCCCCCCTGCCGTCCTTCATCCTTTATTCTCTTCCTCCTCCCTGCCTCCCTCCCCCTGTTGCCCCCCCCCCCCCCCCCCCCCTCACACACACACACACACACACACACACACACACACATGTTCTCTCACAAATGCACACACACATCTATATTTTCCAACTCCACCTCTGGCAGGTTGTGATTTCCACTGTCAGAAATTGCTTTTTCAATATCTCTTTCTCTAATTATGAGCCCAGCTAAAGGGGTCGTGCCACCAGAATACCAATTTTTTTTTTTTCACAGTTTCCTGCCTTATTCTTCATAAATAGTGCTCTTTTTCTAGTTGGCAATAGAATGCACATAATGTACACACCCTTGCAAATATTGAATCATCATCACTAACGTGCCTCTGGTTCTTTCATTAAGATCCTTTTTTGTTCGTTTTTGGGACTTCTTGTGATTGGTCCGTTTCCGGAGGTCGAAATAACATCTTTGCTTCGCTGCCGCTGTCGAATGAAATTTGGGAGGGTGGTAGATACTGGTCGTTTAAGCTAATTAAAATGTAATCAAGTATAGTTTTTACACATAAGGTTCAAAATAATTAAATTCTGACAATGTTAAACATATTTAGACTGCCAAAGTACTTGAGTAGAAGATGTAGGTTCAGTCAATCATTGTGTTGTTTGTTACATGCATTTTTCATCCGGGAGCAGTAGGCTAAGAGACTGCTGATAGGTTGAGGTGGTTGTATTTTGGAGGAATTTGTCAAATGAATACATTTCAAAAACTGATTTGACGTTTGTTTGACCAGGATTCTGTTAGAGTAAGCACTGAAGTTTGTTTCCAGCTTTAGCTAGCTGAGCAACAGTGCTAATGCCGTACTCCAACTAGCTAGCAAGCTGCTGACGGTGTTGCTGCCAAATAACTCAACCTTCGTCATATGGGGGGGGGGGGGAGCTAATGCGCCATCTTGTTAGAATAAATGTATTTTGTGTGACTAATTGAAAGGAAATGAAGGGGATTCGGTGGAACGGGGAGTTTTGTCATGCCTTTGATGTATGCATGTTACTTTGATGTGTTTCTGTTCTGATTAGTGCGTATACTGTGATAACCAGTAACCATTCACAAGAAATCCACAGGGTTCTGCGTTACCAGAACAAGGCGTGTTATCTGTGCCATGGCTAGACCATGTTGCTAGAAAAAAAAAGGGGATTTCTGGGGAAGAAATTTCAGAAAGGAGTTGAGGCATCAGTTTTTCTTTTTCACTTCCAAGCCTCTGGCATGCTGAGGTGAGTGAAGGGTCTGCATAGTACAGTTTGAGAATTAAGAAAGGTAATTATAAGGTCATTGCTGGGATATATCTAACTCACGGTTGAGTCTCTTCTGTGACAGTGGGGCACATGGTGTGTAAGAGCTGGGTTTGGCTATTTTTCAACATGTCCAAAAATAAATAAATTGATAAATGAATAAAATCTTTTGCAGCTTTTCTCATCCTTTAATCAAATCATGTATTCTACAGTCTTATGTGTGTAGTGAGATGACACTTGCTGTTATTTTCCTGTGGCACCATGTCCTATACCCTGAAACAAAATATGGAAAAGTGCGACAGTGGAATTAGAGTTTAACTAATTTTGTAAAGTGAGCTATTTTATTTTGTTTTTTAGCTGTAAAACAAACCTTATTCCCACACAGAAACACATATTAGAACCCACACACGCACAGCACACATTTGTTTTTTGTTAAATTCTAACAATTTGTTTTGTCAGTGCCAAAGAGGAAAGCACATGTTACGGCAAAGTCAATTTATCTCCATAAATTGAGGAATATATTTGAGGGTTTTTAAATGCATCGCCGGGTTTGTGGAGAGAAATAAGGGGAAACCGCAGAATCTTGATACAACCACACAACCTCCTGCTCGCATTTTCAATCACTCCAGACACCCAGGAAAGGGTTAACCTCTCAGAGCTGTTGGAGCGTTGCGCTGATTGACGCGGGGAACCATCGTGCCGGCTACGCCGTCCAATCAGCGAACGGTCACCTCAAGCCCCACGTGGGGGCTCTCGGCGCTCATTGGCTCTCCCCCGCTAGTGTTTACCGTGCCGAGTCCGAGCCCCACGTGGAGATTTCATTCAATCACCTGAACAATTCCTTTGAACCCCCCACTCCCCTCGTCTTTATAAGGAATTTCGGTCATTTTTATTTTATTAAAAAATACCGCATATGAGCGGATCCATTTTTTCAATTATATATTCACGTGAGAGCTGAACCTGGCAGCAAAAACCGACAAGACGTTTCTCTTCAAGTATCACCAGGCTATTTGAAGAAAAGCGTCATGACCATGCTCCTGTTAATGACCTTTGCTGTTAAGTACTAACAAAAAAAAAAAAAACAACAACTAAAAACGTGAAAAGATGTCAGCTTTTCTATATGATATAGGGTTATGATGGTATGCATTTTTTTGGCCTTTTTTTTTTTTTACATTTTATTTTTTGTTTTTTAAATAGCAGCTGAAATGCAAGGTCCCGTGGAGGCTGGGATCAGAGCAGAGCAGAGAGCAGGGGGAGTGGGAGAAGTGGAGGCGCTGGGAGGATTGTGTGAAAGGAGTGCAGGCCAGCGAGGGAGACAAAAGAGGCTGCGGCTGTATTGAGTGAGCTGGTGGTGTGTCCGTCTACGAAGCCCACAAGCTTATAACCGCATCCCCCCCACCCCCCCTTTCTCTTCCTCCCCCACCTCCTCCTCCTCCTCCTCCCCACGCTGGCCTTTATGATTCACACGGAGACATATCGAAGAAGGAGACCATTATAAGCACCGAATCGTTGCAAGCGGAGTTGAGGACTGGAGGAAGAGAGAGAGAGAGAGAGCTCCCTGTGACCGGGTTTCCTCTCATCTCCGCCCCGGCCCTTTGCTGCTCGTTGAGCTCGGCGCGGCGCGGCGTGGCGTGGCGTGGGGCTGGAGATATAAACCCAGAACAAAGGAGCCTTGAGCAGGGGAAGGAGCGAGTCGAGACTAGCTCTGCCATTATCTTTTTTTTTTCTTTTTTTTTTTTTGAAACCCGGCCAAATGCCTCTGTGAGAGCCACAGCGGCACGTCGGTTCGCTTGGTGTATTTTTTGTTTTGTTTTGTTTTTTTTCCGCGACGGAGGTCTTTGGGTCCGAAAACGGAGACAAACACAGGAAGGAGGAATTAAAAACAAAACAAGACGAGACAAGACGCACCGGGAGACGAGCACGTCGGCGGCTACAATGTTCCCCCAAAACCGACCATCGGTGAGTAAAGGCGAGCTGTGGTCCGGTCCACGCGTGTACGGTGAGGGCTGTGGTCTCTGAGCCATGGGAATTACATTTGCAGCACCTTTTCCACGGCTTGTTCTGTAATTTTACGCAGAGAAAGTGGAAATATGTTGGACTTTCTCTTCATTCTTATATCCTTTATGTGGGGAGGGGGTGTGGGGGGGGGGCATCAAAGCTGAAACATAACGCTACTTATTTGTAAGCGAATATTAATGCTCTTTTATGGAGGTGAGGCAGAAGGTCCAACTTTCCCCTAACTGTCTTTTGTGTGCGGATCTCATGATTGGAGGCCAGCGGCAGGTCAGAAACTTTCAGCCTCCTGCTGTCTAATCTGCGCACCATTGTGCATTCGAGATGAAGTCCATTCATGTGTCTTCCCTCATCAGGAGTTGTGAGCAGAGGCGAAGTTATCTTGCGATGTCGCGACATATGGACCGATGTTCTTATGCTATACCATTGAGTAAAACAACAGAAACCTCATAAATGTAGGACGTGATCTAAACGTTTTACTTCAAAGCAGAAAGGCAGGAATTATTCTGAATGCTGCCAAAGCAAGTATTCAAATTTGAATGCTGTCCACCCGCTAAACTAAAAGTTTTGAATTAAAACATCGCTCATTGCACTCAGTTTTTGAAGATGCACCGATGGGAGGATTTTCTTGCCGATTTCTGATCCCCAATTTTATCTTGTTTATTTATTGCAAAGTTATGATTTGTCTCTGTTGGTTCTAGCAGAACTGGATTTGTCTTTAAGAACTTCAACATAAGAATAGCGTTCAAAACATTTCTTTTATTTATTTGTCGCTTTCTGGCCATGATAGTGGAGCGTGGTCGTGTATTATTTATATTAGGAGCACACTATGTGAGAGAGCATATGTTGTGATTTATAAGTTTTACTAATACTTCCAAACAAAGAAAAAAGGATCGCATTAATTGAAACTTCAAACCGCCTTTAGCGTTTTCCCATAGTGCAGTTGTTGTGGCTGCATTCCAACTTTCAGTACGTTGCTTTAATGCCTTCAGCCTTCCTGTTACCTGCTGTTAGTTTCTGGCTTTCTCGTAGATTTAATCTGTCGCAGACGGGTCTGGACGTGCTGCAGCGAATACAAATGGAATAGATAACATTTTCAGTCATTCACATCTTCTACACTGAAGACTGTTGTTTTCGGCCTTTTTCCTGGAAATATGGTGCATTCGCTGAACGTAAAATAAATCTGAGTTCTGAGTTTCAGACCAACTGCTCGGGCCCAATCAAGCTGAAAATTGGCCAGTTTCAGCCCGTTTGCTTGACGGATCCCCGCTTCGGGTTAATTTTTGTGAAGATGATCGATTCATGGGAGTCTGACAAACTGATCAAATCTGTCTCGCTAGTCGGGCCGTCTGCTCGAGTAGCCGGCCTGGGGTTGTGGTTTTAAAACGGTGCCCTGTTAAGAATACGGTGGGTGATGCTTCTTGATGTTCTACGCAGTGGGAGGGCACAAATGCTTTTAAACAACCAAAATGTGTCTTCTTGTGATTGAGGGGGGGGGGGGGGGGAGAGCAGCCTCCTTTCAGGCTCCTGATTAGCAGTGTGCAGCAACGTGTGGGGAAGAGAGAGCACCGAGTTACTCCCATTAAAAGCAGAGGAAAAGGCAGTCGCATATTTGTTTGGCAGAAGGTTTTCAAGCATTAAATGTTCAAAACATTGCAATACGTTAGTACAGGAAACCAGCCGGTGCCTGGTGTTGCCACCGTATTACGGCAAACTTGATCTGATTTTTTTAATTTATTTTTTTTAAACCCACACAGTGCTTTTCAACAGCTGGTAAAATATAGCTCTAAAGTTTCACAAATATCTAAAAATCTGCATAAGAAGGGTGGCGTGAAAGTCCTCCCGCAATGGGCCTGATTTGCTTCAGCGGAGTTTAGGTGAAGAGCTTTTTAAAACCGACTCAAATACATAAACACCGGTCCTCTGACTGCGAGAAGTATCAATTAAGCCCTGCTCATTTGCCTAACCCTCTTCTGTGTCCCTCAGTCATGCTGCCCTCCACCCCCAAACCCCCCCCCCCCCCCCCCCCCCAACAGCGGTTTGAGGCTCATGCCGGCGTAGTGAAATCAGCAGAGGCTCGCTGCGACTCGCCGCTTCGCGACACGGAACCAGGGAGACGCTCTTGTCCCTGTAAATAATGTTGAAAATGCTCCGCTATCACGCATTTTACATGGTGCTTCCACCTGCATTTAGCTTAGTTTGATAAAAGCCTTCCGAAGCGCCCCCCCCCCCCCCCCTGCCCAAACAGAAACATCGCACACACACACACGCACGCACACACCAGCAGCTGTGTATTTAGTACGGCTAAGTGCAGGAAGGCAGCACAGGAGGCAGACTGTGGGTCTGTGGTTTGCACTGTAAACCCGATCCCTCTCATCCCGCCTCTCCCCGCTGTGTTCCTGTGAGAGCTCCAGACCACATCTTAATGTATGGGCGGGCGTCCCGGGGTGAGCGGGGCAGACTGCGGCGGGTCTGGGTGGGACGGTCTGACCGGCGGGGAGCGCCCCCTCTACGTTTCGTTTCAGCCCCGCCGCAGGTCTGGACGCCGACGTGCGCTCCGGCCATCAGCAGCTCTCCGTCAGAGCCTCGCCTTCGAGGGCCACTCGGCACCGGCAAGCTGTCTTAGTTTCTGCAAATGCAAGGGTGGCAGCAGCCTGTCATCACTGGCTGTTCAAAGGACCGGACCCATGCACTTGCATAAATATTTAGCACATAAGTCCCAGAATCTTTAATCAAGTTACAGCAGGGGGTTGGTTTATTTTTAATCCGGTCTTCGGTTGCATTTTTTTTTTTAAACGCTGAAAGAGACTTTGTGGTCACAGCCAACTGGATGTAATTTAATCTTAATCTTTATGGCTCTTTACAACTGAACCTCTTCCTGATTCTTTGTTGGGTTGAAACGTGATAGTTTTTTTTTATGGGATCGCTGTTTTGTTGACTCTTTAGAGAGCAAGTACTCGTCTGTCTAAAAGAGAGCCAAATTTAAACTCTCTCTTTTTTTTTTTTTTTTTACTAAACATACTGCATGTTGGGTAACAATAAATAAAACATGGCACCAAAGGCTCAGAAGCACCACGTTGTAAATTTCCAAACAATTCTTGAATTCCTTGTATTTTCTCAGATGACTTTGGGATGCAGTCTGACGGCAGAAGGAGTACATGAGCATGAACCGGGTGCAGGTTACGATTCTTTGTCTTTTTTCAGACCAATACTGACAGAATAAAATAGCAGAGTAGAAACGCGTTACTTTCTGGTCCGTTTGCAGACCCAAACGGTGGCGTCTTCTACCACCTCGTAGGCGTTTGCCTTAAAATCTACGCGACACAGAAGACAATTTTAAAATGGACAGTTTAAGCTGTGCATCACGATTCTTGGTGTGGTTTTGAGTTATGACTAAGAACTGCTAAAATAGTGTTTATTGCCTCTGAATAAACACATGTAGCTAGTTAAATTCAAAGCAGTTGTCATTATATCTAGGTCTGCAATGTAGCAAGCACAAATACATGCTAGGATGCAATATTTGGCAGAATATGGTAATTGCCATTTATGGAAATTTTACAAATGGGATGTCTGGCCTGTCCAGTTGGATGAACTTTCACTGCCCTCGATGTCCACACTTGATCTATATTTTCAGTGGCTTAGATGGTGTAGCTTAAGACAATTGTGATTGGGGGGGGGGGGGGGGATAATAAGTTGCTTAATTTAGCATATTTTCAGAAATGTTAGCACAATTACATGTTCTTCTTGATACCACGCAGCCCCTCTTTATATCCAAAGAGGAAAGGGACAACACAAACATAAGTTGTAAACTACACCCTTTTAAATGCTTTTTTTTCCCCCCTAGATCATGGTGAGGTTTTTGACTTTGTTGTAAGATGCGATTGCTGCCTCCCAATGACATGAAGCCCTATGCCTGATACCTCTGTTTGGTTTTTGTTTTGTTCATGTACAGCACTTTGAATCATCTTATTACTGAAAAGTGCTTTGTAAATAAACTTGCCTTGCCTTAAGGTAAATAATCATATATAGAAGCTGATTATTCAAAGAATCCATCCATCCATCCATTGTGTGTTTCTGCTTATCCGTGCAGGATCAGGGATGCTTGCAGGTCTCCAGCCTATCACATGGCAAAACAGAGACTAGACAAACAATAATGTGCACACAGACACACACACCTACGTACATACATCTATACAAAAGGCCAATTTGGAGAGATCAATTAACCTAACAGTTGTGTTTGGACTGTGAGAGGCCCCCCCCCCCCCCACACCCCCACCAGGCTGGGATTTGGACCCAGGAACTGTGCAGCCATTCCATAGAATAGAAGCCATTGTTTAAAATTGTGGCATCATTGCATTTTCCTTTCCTACAAGTTATTGGAAAATACCCTTTAAAAGTCAGTGAATTTTATGGTACACATGTACATAACGTGCATAAAGTTAGAGTGGTGGCCTAGTGGTTGGGGAGCTGGGCATGCGAGTCTTGGAGAGGCCGCAAAAGGTTGCTGGTTTGAAACTCAGTCAGTCACTCTGGGGTCCCTGAGCAAGACCCCTTGACCTCAGATTGTTCCCAGTATGTTGCTCAGTGTAGCAGCACATTGCTCCCTAAGGGATGGCTTGAACGCAGAGAGAACGATTTATTTATTCTCCTTACTAATAAAAAAAAAGACCGTGAACCATAAAGCAAAAGCCTTCTCTAGTGTCTATTTCGCTACCAATAGGTCTTTCTACTCTTCATAATGTTATGCCGTGCTCAATAAGTGACTATAAGCAGGTCGCTTGACCTTGCAATTTTCACCACCATCACCAACTCACAATGTAAGGTTAAGAGCAATATGCTGCTGTAACATTCAGCTCCCACGGTACACTCATAAGTGGTATCAACGTAGGTATGTATGGGCTACTTAAAGGCACTCTACAGAAGTAAAAAAAAAAAAAAAAAAAAAGGCCATGCTTTCCTTCTTCTTATATTTAATTCACGGGGGGTTTGAGCCCTTTCTACACAGAAATGGATCAAAGGAAACAACTATTAAAAAAAAACATGTTGATCTAGATTGTAGTTTACTCCACTTTTGACAAATGCTTCAGCGTCTTGAAATGTTTTCCTACCAAATAGTCCAGATTAGTGGATGAATTCAGATTGTTGCAGACCTGCCAGCGTTCAGTTAATCCACAACATGCTTTTGTTTAAACAAAGCACTGTTAGACAGTACATACTGGTAGAAACTAATATCTGCCTGTGTATTTACCTGAATACAGCAGCTAATGTGACCAATAGGAGCGTCATACAAAATGTATCACTTGTAATTTGGGACTTAATGTGGATCCATCGTCCAGTGATTAAAATTGGCAGATCTTCCTTTTGAAAAGCTCTTAAATCTTAATGGGTCAATAACAGAAAAATCTCATTGTTTGTTTTATTTTAATTTCTGTGAAACGGAAAACTCTTCTATTTTTTTTTTCTATTATTGTCTTGAACAACGTCATCAAAAAGGATATCCTGTGATGTGGGCGGCGATAATTTGATCCATTCGCCATTTCATACATTTATGGTTTTGGTCCAGACCCTTTTTCGGTGCACAAATGTGCTACAGAAGCTTTTAGACCTGCGCTGTCTCTACTTTTACCTTCAGATCTTTTCATACCTTGTTTCAGGGCTGATGATGTCATTTGGCAAAATGTACTCGTAGTGTACTATGCAGCAATGGGGTTTTGTCATTTGAATAACTGTCTACCAGAGTCAGCGGGGCTAAGCTGGAATCGGAACCACAAACAATGGAAGTTGTGTGTAACACAGCATTTGAAATGTAAATTGTTTTCTGAAAAATTCAAAAATCTAGGTGGAAACATTTTGGATGATGCATCGGCACCGTTTATCAATCTAAGAAGACTAAACAAGGCGGTGATTAAGTGAATGGATATGAAACGGTTTTACAAAATGGAAGTGGGCTGGAATTAAGTGGTGGTACAAATGGGTTGAGAATTGAGCTGCAGCCCTCTGCATATTTATTAATTTGAGTTGAGTTAAAGGTTGGGGACAAATGATTCGGTGGCTTAATGGGGATAATCTTCTTATCCCTTCATTTTTCTTTTGAGTTCAAATTTACTACCTCGATCAAAGAACCTGCAGTACATTCTCTCTCCCCCCCCCCCCCTCTTTATTGTCAGTGTTTGCGGCATTCGAGAGAAAACAAATTGAACCGCAATTAGTTTGTATGGTGTATAGGCTCTAAAAAGATCCTTCAGAATTTGCAGGAATTCAAACAAGTCAGAATGGAAAGAAAATCTTAATTTGCAAGTAAAAACTTTAAGGAATTTCTTTAGTTATTTTTTTTTTGTTCAAATGTTCTAAGCTTTGGTAATATGGACTTAATTACATTTTTCTCATTATTTTATGGTATTTATTGCTACAACTTTAAGTTATTTTATAACGATCTCAACCATACCGTTCGTTCTTGAAGTTTACAAATGTCACATTAAAACAGCAAACAGGCTTAATGCAGAGACAACCTGACTTTTACTTAGTTCTTTCTGAAAATGTTTTAACACTTATCCAGGAGTCGATGGGTTGCAAACAACCCTCACTTTTTTCTCACACTTTACAATACTTCCACCGCACTCTCTGTGAGGATCATGTCCACTAAAACCTCTATAATGTGTGGTCATCAAATGTAATGAAATTCAATTCAGCAGGTAAGATGTATTATTGGTAACTCTATTATTGTAAAGCATGAATGCGTGGTACTTGTATCAGCCCACCAAATACTGCATACAAGCAATCTTATGCGATTGCAATACTGCACATACTGATAAAGCGATGAGCGTTGCCATATAATATATTGCACAGGTCTACTACAAATGCAAGTTTTACATCGTTCTTTTTCCTTTTTTTTTTTTTTTTTTTTTTTTTTTTTTTTTACATCAAATCTTCAGTTGATCCAAGTGGACCGACCCTTTAATATTTTTTGATGGCGTTACGCCGACGCAGTAATATCACAGTCTTGGGAGACATTGTGGCTTAAAGCGAACGATATGGATCTCAAACGTTAGTGCCAGCAGAAATCAAGCCGCCCCTCTCCTGGTCCTCGCATGCTTTTAGCTCTTTATCCCCACTGCTGTCCAGTGGTGAGAGTGCAGTTATTGATCAGCGGCCTGCCTACTTCGGTCAGCCAGCAATTAGGGAGAAGGGAGGGAAAGAAAAGGCCAAGGGAAATGCAGGAAAAGAATCCGAAGGTTTACACAAGCTGCTGGAGACGTGTGGCTCGGTGGAGAGAACAAACGAGCTAAGGGGGTGTTGCCTAACAAGAGAAGGCAGCTCCAGCAATTAAGGCAGGCAACAAATCGTAGTGCTTTGCTAATGTGGGCTGACAGCAGGGAAATTTGAATAACGAGGCATGCGGGCAGAGAAAGACGAGGTGTGTGTGTGTCGGGGGGGGGGGGCTCATGGAAAAGAAAAGATGTGTGGCATTAAAGAAACAGGTGCCTCGCAGACCTTCCATGTGAAGTAATCATTGGGAGATTACCGGCAAATTTCTTCGGCAGCGGGCCAAGCTGATGGCCACTTGATGTACAGTGGGGGAGGTGGAGACACCAGAGGTGTGTGTGTGTGTGTGTGTGTGTCGGTTTAACAATAGAAATGACTAGCACTGAATAACAGTCACATATGTAGAATTTAAAGCAAGACTTTGATGCTTTTAAGGAAAGACAAGTTACATGGTCTCGGCAAAGGGTTTGTACACATTGTTGTTTTTTTTTTGTTTTTTTTTGCACACACATTGAGAAATGCTGTTCAGTCACTGCGTCCTCGTTGATTGTTTGACGAAAAAGGGAGAGAGGGGGAGCTTGGTGGGTGTTTACTCTGATGTGCGATTCTGTGGGTAAGCATTGTAATTAGTGGCCGGACTAATGGGTTGAGCCATCTGAAAGGGGGGGGGGGGGCAGCATTAAATCATCTGTTCAGCTGAGTGAGACAAAAATTTGGTCCAGTCAAAGGAAACGGACTGGAATTTGGCAGCATTGGAGGCTTGGCTTGAAGAACCAGCCTACTACTTTAGTAAAAGACCCGGGGTATATAAGCAGCTAATGGGGAAATTTTGTTGACATCTGTGGTGCTTTTACAGCAAATCCTGCTGATCCTTTCGATCTAAAGGCTTACCTTTTTAGTTTATGATGTCTGCCTTCATGATTTTCAGTAAGAACATCATTAAAAACCTCCTGGAAAAAAATGGTTCATACTCCCTGTAGATAAGGACACTATAAGAAGATGGTGGCTAAAGTTAATGGCCATTTACTGGAAGCGTCAATGTGTGGGGGGTTCTTTAAGAACTAAAATTAACCGCGCCCAAAATACTTTTTTCTTTTTGCTCTTCGACTTCAATAAATTATTTTAATTGCCGTTCCAATGTACTGAAACAAAGAAGATGCATTTGGCGTTGACATTTTGAAGTCTTGTATATTAGATTGGTGACAATTGATGTCACCATTACTAAGTGTAGATGCCAGTCTCCATGTGTATTTTTATAGAGAAGGCAGGCCTTCACCGTAACTCTGAAATGTGCAAAAGGCCGCCATCATTTCCAAATCTGGATTTTTTTTTTTATATATATTCAGTAGCCTGACATGTACACATATTTGGTAGAAAATCCTAGTGTGTCTTCATGACAGAAAAGGTACCAGCATACAAATTACTTGGTGCGTATACTACTACATAATTTGACGTTGACACAGAATTTCAAGTCCTAAAGCTGCCAAAGGCAAGGGCAAGACTACGGTGTATGAATTATGTATTGTGAAAGGCCCAATTTTGGCAAAATTATCAGCTGTGTCAAATGCAACAACTACTTTCACTACAGCGGTTCAGAAATAAAGAGCAAGCCAGCAACATGGATCAGTGGGGAATGGCAGAATGCAGACCCGAATGTCAAATCCCATGAGAGTTTGAAGATGATCAAGTAATAAGTGTTATCATTGGCATTACTGTCATTTAGTGGGCCTACCTGGTTGTTTTAGATGAAGTTATCTCCAAAATGTTGGGTCTTTGAAAAATAATGTTGCACATATTATTTGGTAAATATTTATCAACATCAATAGTTATTCGTACAGTAGCTTGTGTGTGCATGTATTGAGGTGTTTATATATTGTGCCATAGCCCTACCTGTAGTTACACTGTGGGGAAAAATACACAAGTAACAGTTTCCTTATGATTTGTTTGTTTTATAGATTGTTAATTCACAACACACGTCATCTCAAGGTACTTAACAAAGTCAGTTCAACTGAATCCTACAGATAAACTGGTTATTTGATTGCATCAAGTCATTGGAGGAAGTGGCAGCACTCACTCCTCCGGGATGGGCACCTAGCCAAAGTGGACATATGCTTGCATGCTTGCATTGTGCCGTTGAGTTTATTGGATTCAGCATTTTGTTGAATTTTTTTTTTTTTTTTTTTACTGTTATTGACTCCTGCCTCTATACTGATGTACCACAGTTCATCGGGGCATTCAAATTTTCATTCCATACCGTGCATAGCTATGTCACATGTATCAAATGGTAAGTATCATTTTGGCAAAGGTTTCAGAAAATGAGTTCTATGGATGCAAGTAGTGAGTAAATTTTAAAATGAATGTTATTTAAATGTTGCCCTTAACAGTTACGAAAACCTCCTCCAGTTCCTATTTGCACTTTTGATTTTCAGCCTGCAGTGTTTTAAACTCCTGCCACAGGTTGGCATATTCATCCTGAAGTTGACAGTGCCTGAGGTTGAGATCGTCTTATTCACTCTTTGGGACTGTGATATCTTGAGCTTAAATATAGAAAAGGGAATGATTGGTATGTGCATAAAAAAAAAGCATTAAGTATCAAAATTGAGTATCTGCTGTTACACTTAGTATGCCTGGTATGTGACTGATCTTTTCTCTCACAACTGATTGTGACAAATCTCCACCATCTTTGAATACTGCAATATGTGACCAGAATGTAGGAGGACATCCTCCTGTTTTAGACCTACTCCATCTGACATAATACTAAAACCTTTACTTGCTTGCTAAAATATATGGTAGTAGGAACACAGTAGGTAGTAGGAACAGTACAGGAGATGAGGGGGGCTAGAAGAGTAGCAGGGAAAACAAACAGCACTGACAGAATAAAGCTTTCTAAATATTGTTGATTCCTAATCATTTCCAGGCCCAGAATTTTGTTTATAATAACTTTTTTTACTGGAATTTCACCTCCATGGGGTCCCTAGTTGTTAGACAGAATATATTTGTAACAGTGAGACACTGTTCCAGACTGAATGGTGGTGGTTGTTGTTGTTCTAGGGTGTCACAAAGATGGGGTTGATCTGGTAGCTTGTTTACCTTGTCATCTCTCCTCCTGTTCCTATGGTTTCTGAAATAAAAATGTATATTTCATTGTCATATTAATTATGGCAGTGAAAGAGAAGATAACAAATTTAAGAAACGGTCAAATGAGGCCAGGACTAATTATCCATACCTTTCACTCTGGCTTTGTTTAGTGTATGCAAACACGAAAGGGACAAAACCAAAAGGGACAAAATCAGGACTGTGCCAGTGTAATAGGCACTGTCTAATGCCTTCTATTCAAATGTAACAGCAAGTATACTTAAATAGAAGGCACTGACTCTGGCAATTCATCAAAACCAGGGTTCCTTGTGAAATAAAAGAGTAGACACTTCTATCAAAAATTACGATTTCTGTTTTCATGTGCATTAATTAATTAATAAGAAACAGATATGCCCTGGAGATATAGGCAGACGAGGTCTATTTAAAGCAGCAATAAGCGATTGTTCACCACTAGGTAGAGCGTGAGCATGTCTGTAGACCAAAACAAGACGTGCATCAAGCCACGCCTCTCTATAGCCCCATTTACACTACCCTTGTTAAACCGATCCGTGCCGAGCTCTGTCCGAGCTCGGATCAGTTAACCAAGCCGAGCTTGGTTCTGACGACCATTTACACATCACGCTATCTCGGTTCCTCGCCTCCTAGTGACGATCTACGGTACTACTGCTCTCTAGGACTGAAGGAGGGAATCAAGCAAATCAAGATGGCGGCGCCCGTAACATTCAGGAAGTTATGCTTGGCTATAATCACTTTTTGCAGAGAGTCAGGCGAAGAAGGCAACCTTTGTTGAATTTATTTGACGGAGTCCGCTTTTGGGACGTGGATATGACAAAAGAACGTCTAATCAGGGCTTACAGACGCGAGAAACAACGACAGACGCTAAGGTACATCACACTGCTAAGCAGAATCATCCCTGGAAACCGTGTGGCACGGTAAGGAAGCTAGTATTTTTATGAATGTCTGAAACCGCAAAATTAGTTTGCTGACTGTAAGGAGATGACGCGGTCTGCTCATGCGCTCTTTGTTACCTGAGAACCGAGCTAGAGAAAAACCGTGCCGAGCCCTACTATCGAACTGATCTAGATTTAGCGCGGTCCGGTTTTGTCTGGCACAGTCCAGTTCAGTTTGCGTTCCATTTACACTCAAAAGTTATCTCAGTTACCGAGCTCGGACTGGTCTCGGCACGGTTAAAAAAAGGTAGTGTAAACGGGGCATATGCCTCCCTCCAGCACTCAGTACCCATTTCCCCTTCTCACCCAATGTGAGAATGAGCCTATTTGCAAAGGATAAATACACAGCAAAACAGCATCACCTTTCAAAGGCACATGTTAAGAAGTAAGTAATTTATAACTTTATAAGAGAACGTTTTGATCTGATGGGGGTGCTCTCCGCCATTTTGTGCCTGAAGGTGGCATTTTATGGGCAGGGAGAGGCTAAGTCCCGAGTGGCAGCACATGTCTTTGGGGGGTATTATCGCCCCCCAAAGGCTAGAGATGGAAAGGACGTGTCTTCGTATCTCGTTAAATGTAATGAAACCAAAAATTGCATGCCTCTGTGATTTGGAATACAATGCTGTTGCTCTGCTGCACGAGCAACTTCTTAATACCCTAGGCTGTAAATGGGTCTAAATGGAAAATTGCTGTTAGCCTTCACTACTCTTAAGATCTTCAGCACCAACATGTTTTTATTGCCGCAAACTGGTAGACCTTTGTCTGATCGGTGAAAGCGCCACACCCAAATGCAAATTTCTCCATTGATCTAGGCCACAATTAAAATCATCTGATTCGGGTCCCTAGCTCATTTCTAAGTGCATCTGTAGTTCTGAGGGTTTTTTAGGTTCTACTGGAAATGCAACTGAACCACAGTATCGCCATCCACATGAAAAAATAGTAGCTACCTGCAGTGCTAATGCACCCAGTGTTATAGTAGTCAAAAAGGCAATAGTGCTATAAACGGCTCATACTTTGTATGAAGTGTTTGTCCAGTATTAGGTTGCAGGTATGGGACTTTTCAAGACTGAAACATAATTCTTGCCGGGACAGCTTGTCTCTCAGCCATCTTGCTCTCTCTTCTAGCAAAAGCTTTAGCTTTTCCTGTTTCAATCGTTCACATCCAGTCTTTCAGTGTCATTAAGAAGGCTGTAATTGCGCTCTGAACAGTAAATGTACTTCAAAAAGTTCTCCGCAGAAATAATTGTTTTGATTGTTTTGGACTAACATTAGACAGAGTGCAATGCATCACTCTTTAATTTTGAGCTAGAAAGTGGTGCTATTGGAGGTCCATTACAGCACTGGTAGATTTAGTGTTCGGAACAAAAAAAATTATTTCTTTCATCTCTAATAACAATCCTATGAATTTTAATCTTCAAAAGACACTCTTAAACAAACAAAATAACAGCTGCAATAAATCAAAACAGTGGCTTTTTTCCCCCCATAATGAAACTGGATAGTGTGCCTGAACTGACAGATGAACATTGTGGGTATATCTGAACGGAATAGGGTGCATGTGTGCTTGTAAATACTTGTGGAAAACAGCATCATGCATAGATCCACTTAATGTCTGGGGTTAGCATGTGTGGGTGTGTTGTGGCAGAAATTGATGTGCGTGTGTGTGCACATGTTTTGAGGTTAGGGGTTTAAACCAAGGATGTGAGCTCATGGTGGTTTGGTGCTTGCGGTGCAGTCAGAGGGAACTTAAATGAAAACAGGATTGATTTTAGTCAGGGAATGTCACGCTTTTAATCTCAAATAATTTCTTTGCATGTGTTCAGATTGTTAAATGTTTGCATCTTAGTTCAAACACCGTTGAATTTTCATTTACTACAAGAGGGTTGCACAACGACTTTAAACTTGATGTCGATAATAATGTGTGTACATGGGCTGACCTATGCAGACTTTGAAAGGCAGGCACAATGGACATGACTGCAATTGTAAGATCGCTCGCCCACGCGGAAATGTACCCTAGGCCGAGGTAACCCCTGACAGCAAAGATGTTTTAATGGCGGTGATGGTGAAGCTCACAGCATTCCCAGACACGTTTTTCCATTATACATTAACATTAAGGCAAAAAAAATATATATCAAAATGTGAAGAAAAAAATCCAACTAGTTGTAAATTGAGTTATGTTAAGGTATCCACAGACAAGTCAACGTTAGAGCTCAAGTTTTAATACTCATCTTATACCCAAATTAAATGTATATGACTGCAGTAGATGCTTTCATGCCTCCATCGAGCGATCCGTGGCAAGAATTTATCATGAAATTATGTGTTAGGAGTGAGAATTTTACTTTGCCTGTTAAACGCTTTGTGCAAAATCGAAGTGCTTTGACCTGATCATAGCTGACAAAGACTCAAATTATGCAAGCAGAACTCGCAACATCCACATATGCAAACTACATAAAACACAGCAGAACTAGTGTCAGGCATTACACTTTAATTTAACCACTTAGCACGCAATGTTTATGAACAAATCTGGCGTTACCTTCGTTGAGACAAACGTGCCGTAGTTCCCCGTCGATCACTGTCGTGTTCAGGTGATCAGGTTGGTCGCATAACCATCTTTTTACGTTTTTCTAGATTCCTTTAGGTTTTGGGAATGGAATAAACATGCTCTAAACATTTGGGATAATACTAAATTGTAAATTTCACTCTCTCCACCAATTTTATGTTGTTTTTACAAGGTCGTGCAGTTTCTGCAGGTAAGGGGTTTCTCTCTCTGGGACAAATGGTGATGGCTGCTTGGTCAGTTAACGATGCTGGCCTCCAAGATTGATTGACAGGCAGTGCCACATCAATTCAAACTTTATGACTCTAAACAGTAAGGACATGCACAGGAGGTATCACAGGTTTTTTTTTTTTTTTTTTTTTTTTGTGCCACATGGCCTATCAACGTGAAAATAAGAAAATCTTTTTCAGGATCCTGTCTATACCAGATGGTTTGTTGCAATTTTCAACATATTTGTGTTGAGTCAACCGTCCGTACAAGCTGTAATCAGACTGAAGCCTAAAACCTGCTAGAGATGGCCAAGTCCTTGTTTTATACTTAAGAGATGGTCTAACAGCATGTTCTAAAGCCAGGTTCTTGGAGCCCATTTGTACCTGCAGCCAGAGAATGATTTGCTCTTTAGTTCTTTAGTTTTTCACAGACTTAGTTTATTGCACTGACATCAGCTTTGCCTGCTCCATTACATTTTCATTACTTTAAGCACTGTTGGTTTTCTATTTGCACGTTACCATCATTCTGAGACAGTCAGTTGAACTTTTCTACTCTTGTATTATTTCTCTGAGATGTATTCTGGCCAAAACAATACATCTCGTTTTTGTGTGCTTTTTTTTTTTTTTTCTCCCCTCCCCCATCCTGTTTCAGGTCTTCGTTCACCATGATTCAAGCGAGTTTCTTGAACCAAAAGTCCTCATGGGTTGCTCAGAGAAGACCGGTCTAGCATTTAAAATAGATAGCAGAAGCACTGTTTGCCCCACTTTACGCATGCACTGCTTTTGGCCATATAGCGTAAAAGCTACTGTTGTTGACAAATTTGTTTCTAAATTATCATGAATAACTTGTAATGTCTACAAAATATAGAACTTGGTGCGTAACAACAGAGTTGAACGCAGGCATTCGCTAACGAAAGATTATCGCAGTATATTAACCCTAAACACCTTTGCACTGTTAAATGTACCAAAATGTTTACATTAAAACTGTATTACACGATCCAATTGTATTTAATTAGATATTATGTTATAATTATAAAGATGTATTTTTAAATGTTTTTGAGTCAGAGGCTTCGGAGAAAACTGATTCAACACCTAGTTATGCCTTTTTAACATTCTGCTCTTCAGAGGAAGCTGAAGCGGAAGCTCAATGTCGTTCAACATCGCTATTGTTTTGAAGGATTCTGATTGGCTGAAATAAGTTTTGAGATTGTGGTACACTGGCCCCTATGCGTTTGGCATGTTTACAACAGCGCTCAGTGGGGTGTTTTTGTGGATGAAAACGATCTCGTATTTACAGTATTTTTAAAAACGATGTAGGGGAGTTTATATTATATAAAGACCTGGCTACATGTGTAAAAGGCCTCAGTAAGCAAGGATAGACTTGATAATGAAATACACGTGATCTATAGATACACATGCAGCCCGTATAAACCTGGACCCACACCTCCTTGGCTAGCTTCTTTTAGCCGAATAAATCAATGTGGTGCAGGGTAACAGCCTGTTCCCCCAGAGATTTATATTGACTGATCTAAATTATTACCTTTATTACCAGATCTTTACTGTCAAAAATCAATAAGGCACTCCAGAAACGTGATTTACATACTTAGGAACCTAGCCTGTATTTTTGCAACAGTAATTTTCCATCTAGGTAAGCTTTATTCATGCGCAGATGTTGTTTCTCTTGTTTGCTCTCAAAAGGGGAGGGATTGAATAGCTGGCCGTCGGATTATCAGGTGAGACTCTTTTCCCAGATCTATTCCCCGGAGGTCACCAGGTCATCTTATTGGCCTGACCTCTCACTTCTAAAGCAGCTCAGCAGTTTGCCAGATTTAGGAGTGGTCACTGGTTAATAACATAGGTTGGAAAGAGGTAGGAAAGGGCTTATGTGTGCTGGCGTAGGACCTACGTTTTAATGTAGCGTCTGGATTGTTCTCAAGTGACTAAGCTGGAATAGAAATAGCAGTTTATCTGTCTTCGAAATATATGAATTTTTGAGGTTTTGAAATGAGGAAAATTTTGTTTTTTCCCTTCATTTCTGGAAAAGGTGCTTACTCATGCTTAATCTGTCATTTGGAAACATGCTCTGTTTAAAGAAAAGTGAATTTTTTTTTTTTTTTTACATAATGCTTAAAGTGCATAGGGAAAGGGCACAGCGAAACCCCTTTTTTCTCCATGGAAGATTAATTGCTTGTCAGAAAAAAAACAAGAGGAAAGAGTTTGTGTATTTTTATCTTGTTTCCTTGTCAGATATGAGGCAAGCATATGTGTGAGGAAGGCTGAAAAAGCATGGGTTTATCTAGTGTGTGTGTGTGTGTGTGATGGTGGAGCTGAGTGTGCAATGCTAAATTACGGGTGTGTTCCGCTTCACCCTCTTGGTGGGGATCTGGCAGACAGATTGAGAGCAGCTTGTTAGAAAGAGGAACAATGAGGCCACGGCCCATCTTCCACCAGCTTTTTTTGGTCTTTCGTTTAGTTGTCTTTCTGCTTTCAGAATAAATGATTTCATCCTCTCGTCACATGTCTATTTCCAGAATTGCTGCCATTCTTTCCTGTCCATTTTTACTTTTTCATCTGTTTTTTTTTTTTTTCTCTCTCTCTTTAAATTCCCATCTCTGCCCATTGTCCACGTGCTTCTTTCCCTCCTCTTCTCTGTTGGTTTTCCTGTCCTCATCAGGGTCTGGTACGTCAACCCAGTTTGCCACTGGGCACGTCTGAACTCTCTGTGAGCGAGTGTCTGTCCTCTTCTCTCTTGGTGTGTCATGCACAATCTTTTGTCATACCCTCAGTCAATATTTCTATTTTTTTTCAGTTAATTCACCATGCTGATTAGTTGCTCGGGCAGACAATAAGAGAGCTCTTCCTGATTGGCAATTGATTAGTGCATAAATCTAGAAATGGTGGCTGAAATCTCACATTAGGACCTGAATTGAGTGCAAAAGAGCCCACTCACACCAAAGCTGCACCTGAACTTCTCCACTGTCCATAAAGGATAGTTCTATTCTCTTTTTAAATGCATCAGTGTAATGTGTTGGAAACGGCACAGTAGCTATATTTAATCTGTAGTCTTTATAATAGTGGCTATTATAAGCTTTGCAGAGTTTTTTCATTTTTGAATGACCTGAAAATATGCCAAACTAGGCACATTTATGGATATGTTTTGATTCTTAGTGTTAAAGGGCTGAAATCTTTCTGAAAAGCTGACCGTCTGGCTGCCTCTGATTTAAGCCTGTTTTGTTGCGATTACCCAGATAATTGAGAATTTGCACCGGCACTCTTAGCGTTATTTTAACATCGGACAAACCAGATAAGTTGGAATTGAATCCGTCAAATAAATCAACGTCGTCATCTTGTTACATGTTGTCATGAAGCATATGAGCCAGCTGTCCCAGAAACTGTGTTTCTGCTCTCGCCTTATTTTGACACAGTCAGGCCGACAGACGGACAGCCCCGACCACCCTCTTAGACTGTCTCTCAGCTCCCTTTTGTCTGCCTGTCTTGCAGCATTACCCCTACAGTTGTATTCTCCTAATTGCTGTGCACCCTGCAGAGACGAGAGACTATCTATGGGGGCGGGGGGCTGGGTCTTTAGCGATGATGTGGTGCCTTTTTCTTCGCTCAACCCCCATCACAACGGTGCTCTCTCTCTACTCTTCCATGAATAAGGTCTGTTCATTTTGCTGGGAAGTTCATGTGTGCATCCCAGCACTGCTGACCTATTTGGGTCTGCCTCTGTGGGCAATGGCAAAATCTCTGCATTACTGTCCCTCTCCTACTGATTGATCTGCAGAGGTATTGTTGACATGTACCTTTCATGCCTTCCTGTGGATGTTTTTTTTTTTTTTTTTTTTTTTTTTTTGTAAACTGCTGTCAATAATCGTCCTTTTTTTTTTAGCTAAATAGTGCTGTTTTATTTCCACTTGTTATTTTCCACTAAAAGCACCTCAGGTGATACCACAAAGCTATTGACGGGATTTGGAGATGCCAACAATGACTCCCTTTTGTGGCCACTGACCTGCAAACGTACCCTGTTCTCATTAACGACTATAATATCTTCTTTTTTTCCTCAGGCGCCTCTTCAGCCACCCCCGGGGTCTTCAGCCTCAGTGGTGGCGGCAGCAGCTGCAGCAGCGGCAGCAGCCTCAGGGACTCCACAGTCACTGAAACTAACCTATCCAGAAACTCTGGACCGCATCAAGGAAGAGTTTCAGTTCCTGCAGACACAATACCACAGGTGGGTGTGTAGCAAATCAGAGTTTTTTTTCCCCCTCTCTACTTTCTGCAACATCGGTTCACTGGATGGAAGAAGGGTTTGATGTGTTGCAACTCTAAAATGTGGCCAAAACAATCTTAACAGTACAGCTAATGCTACCAATGATGGGGAGGATCAAACATGTTTCCCCGATAGACATTTGATTTTCATGAATTTATGTTGATTGACTTAGCATCAAAATATTAGAAACGTTTAAGTTCAGCTTTGCGGTTTTGCAATGTACTCTTGGGTCTCACATCTAGCCCACACCTAACCGCTGCCATAAAGCTGTGTTTTTTTTTGACTGTATGGTTTACTCGATGTGCAGGAATGTGCCCTGAAGGCTTTTGAATGTGGGGATTTGGGTTGCTTGTGTAGCTTCAGCCCCCTAGTCTGTTCTCTTGGCACACCTTTACACGGTCCCCACCCCTTGACTTCTCTCCTCTAGTCCTGCTTTGATTTTGGGTGACCAGAATCCCTTTCTATCCCACTTCAAACTTCTTTTGAGCACACACCCGGCGTTCCAAAAAAAAAAAAGACCCTCTCTCCCCCATGGCTACCTCTGCTCTGTTCAAACAATTGTGTGTGTTTGTGTGTGCTCCTATTTCTCCCTCCTCTCTGCTCTCCACAGGCTCAAGTGTCAAACTCCACAAAACTCTGGGACTAGGGCCTAGTGCTTGCTCTCATAAAAACTGCTGCACTTGTTCGAGATTTACCAATCAGGCTTTTCCTGGCCGTTACCAATTTCCAGTTGTCTTTAATTTCCACATTTCAATATTATAGAATGTTTCTATCTGCTTCACTTTTAAAGAAAAATATGTTTAATGTACTGGGATCTTCACACGGTTCCTGTGTACTCTGGAGAAGTGTGGATTTTCATTTCAATATTTTCCATGTCTGGATAAGAATGGACTTAATGGTGTACCGCGCACGTGACGTCACCGACTCAAGAGCAACGCCCCTTTTGCCGCTTAGGTAGGGCATACAGGTAGAGAACGCCCGTAGCAACCAGCTATTACACGCACAACAGAAACAGCGATATGACCGACTTTGCAGCCGTTAAACTTTCCCAAGACGATGTTCCAGGAGCACGGATTACTGGTCGCACTGTGGAAGAACACACCAACCTTCAGCTCAAACGATGGCTTGAGTGTCGAGGGCTTAAAAAAAACGGAAAACGGGCCGAGTTGATCGAACGGTAAGCTTTGTGGTTTGTTTTTTTTCTGCGCGGCGGTCATGGCGTCGTCGGCCGTTTTTTGTTTGTAATCACCGTCCAGGGATCGGTATATGTTTAATGTTTGTCTTATTTGAAATGTTTTTGAGTAAGCTATCCTGGTAGCAGGGTATCATGTTAGCGCCTGCTACCATGATAGCCTATATGCTATCATGGTAGCAGGCGCTTCAATATTAACATGTCGGCCACCAAAATACTCTTACCTGTTCACTACTTGATGTCGCTGGAATTGGGTCAGGATGTTCTTCAGTTGGGCCCTTTCCTCCAACAAAATGCTTGCTACATATGTACGTGAATTTGGTAACTTTTTCCGGGTTGAACTGTTGTGTAGGCCGACCGCCCCGGTGTACCAGCGCACACATTTCTCCTTGGCAGTCTTGAAGAAAACATCCTTCGTATGCGGCCGATCAGCGTACCTCGAGTCGCTGTTGCACGTTCCATAGCAACAATGTTTAAAAACCATGGTCTTAGATTTGGAAAAAGCAGTCGTTTACCGAGTAAAACCAAGGGTAACGCACGTCTCTTTTACAGCGACACAGCGGCGGACTATGCAAGCTTGCCCTACTGCGTACCACGTGATGTGACGTCATCGTGACGTTACGTTTCTAAAAATAGCTCGCTCGCGGTACGCCATTGCCCTATTGTCTTAAAGCTTTGTCCACCCGTCCATCCATCTGTCTGTCAGTCTGTTTCTCCATTTGGTTATCCACTTATTTATCCATCAGTCCACTCATCTGTTTTCACTTCATCCATTCATCATTTTGCCCGTCCATCCTTTGGTCCAAATGTCCATCACTCGTTTTGCTCACTTATCTTTCTGTTTGCCATTGATTTATCTGTTTTTGTCAATTCTGTGTCGGTCTCTCCTTATCTTTTCCTCTCAGTCTGTGCCCCCCAAAAAAGTTACATTTAGAGGCTAACCACTGTAGCAACTGTAGTTTCTGTACAGTTAAAGACTTATTGCATGGAATCTTTTATCCGACAGCAAACGGGCTTAAATCAGAGGCAACAGGACTGTCGCCCGGTTTTTCTGAAAACATTTCAACATCTGAACAGGAGCCATTGTAAATTCTGACTCCTGGATAGGTGTCGAAACATTTTCAGAAAAACTGAGTGAGAGTCCGGTTGCCTCTGATTTAAGCCTGTTTGCTGTTGCGATGACCCGGTTAACTGAGAATTTGCAATGGCCATCTTTTGCCCTATCAGAGATTCATGGAGGACTATAAATGTGTTTCTTGAAAAGCATGGGCATGCAAATACAAATTTTAGTCAATTCAGATTTACCATCAAAAGCTAAAAAAATATGTGCTGGATATATTTCTTTGCAGTTTCCTGCTATGACCAATCCTTTTATATTTATTTAGAATGGAAGAGGCCATGGCCCCAATAGGATTTTACCCATTCAAAATAAAGCCAGTGATATTGGCATCTTATATTTGAAAATGGCAAGATTGTAATACACAGTCTTCTTATATATATATAGTGTAGATCCTTACCTCAAAAGTCTGAAAGCTCAAAAGATAAAACAGTGTAAACTTTGCTGTAAAACGTTCCACCTTCCTGGTATCTGCTGAAAGGGGCTGAGCCGATTTGCCCTCTCCTTAAATTGTTTAATTGTCCCCAAGGAGGATAAGATATTATATCCTTCAGCAGATGACCATTTTTCATGTAATAGAGCCAGGAAAAAAGGACTAAAACTGCAAAATGTAAGAGCGGAATGACGAGCATGCACCAAAGTCTAGCTCACTGCCCCACTATCCTGAACCAACAGCCAACATCCCTCTGTCAGAAAAGCATTAAGTTTTAATTTGCTTTTAACAGTTTGTTTCCTCCACTTTAAGATAAATACTGCCTTTTCACTACAATAATACTAAAACAGTCTCATAAAAGCAACAGCATTGCAGTTACCTTGCCTTTGATTGTCAATTTAAGATGTAGTTTCATTTTGACCACAAGCAGTCCCTTTTTTTTTTTTTTTTTTTGCCCTATCAACACGTACCCATATTTAGATATTAAACAGATTTGAAACTTCAAATATTTGACTGTTCATTAATTAGCAGCCAAAAGAATCAGGTATGGTTTATATTGCATCACGTAATGTAAACCGAGGGCTTTTAATGCTTGTGTGCTCAATCACTAAGTAGCCCAGTCATGCGGGTCAACATCTCTCAAGCCACATGCTGCTGCAAGGTCATAAAACATCCATTATTTCGTAAAAGGTCATCATTCATCAGGGCAAGTGGCACAATAAACCCCTTGACTCTTTCCATAATGATGTAACTCTTATGTCTGTCATCCAACCGACCATGACTGTATGGAGTTCAGTTTGGCCCCGGTTCTGGAAAAGACCAGCAGCAGTTGGCAGGATTAGCGGTGGCCTTGTATAATCCAACAGGTTGTAGCGCAGAGCTGCATCTCTGATTGCAGAGTGCACCTTTGTGTAATCAGACCCACATGGACACAATTCACCCCGCAGGCAAAACATGACCCCAATGCCCACACAAATAGCCGCACTGATCTATTTAGGCACACTTCCAGTCTAATGCATGTACTCTGATTCCTCCAATTATCTCCTCACACAAATAGATATTGTCCTGAAATGGCAGTGCTTGATTGTATGTGTGTGTGTGTGTTTTTTTTTTCTTCAGGCAATGTGTTTGTATTCTTGATAGACGTTGGATGAGACAACAGGAGGAATACAGCGGAGGGATAATGGTTGATAGGTTGCAACTGTGTTGTGTGTCAGTAACTGGCTGTGTGTGGTAAGGGTTATGCCGTAGGGTGAATTTCTACATTTCTGTTTTTGCTTTTTTGGAGACGGGGAGAAAATAACCAACCAGGCTAAAGACAGAGAAGAGTTAATTAATTAAAGGGTCATTGGTGGGCCAGCTACTCCTGTATGTGGGAGTAAGTGTGTGTGGTTGTGTGTTTTAACTATCCCAACAGGCTGTAATCAGCAAACTGAAGGGAAACAGAAGGAGCTGCTGACAGAACTCTCATTACTGTAATTTTCGGTCTCCGCAAACACACACACAGGTTGTTCTTTGTGACTCCAAGCACTATTTTGTGTGTGCACTCTGTAGAGTCAGATAGGCTCTCCACTTACCTCTAATATGCTGCCACTCATCGCTAAAGAGCTCCTCCACTCTTCCCTTCCCAAATGCACGGCCGCTCTTACCACGGAATCACTCACCACGTCATTTCAAGATCATGTTAATCGATAACCAAACTTATTTATTTATCGGTGTAAAACTAAATTTAAAATAAAATTTCAAGAATCGAGTCTTTATTTTTAACCATAATAAAATCTTTGGCAAGAAACCAGCTCAGAATTCCCATATAACACAGAGACACAAACTAAACACATAAATGTTCAAGTTGAATGTACCAAACATCAACATTTTCTGAGAAGCTAAAAAGTGTGCAAATAGTCCTTAGCATCTTATATGATTTAAATGTCAAAAAAGACAGATAGCAGTCACTTCACAGAACTGCACAGAAAGATGTAAAACACTGTGCAATTGTATTAATGTCTCAGACAAATAGTACTTGAGAAGTTAAAAAGTGTGCAAAGGCTCACTAGCAAACATTTAAATGTTCAAGTTAAAGAACTGTGCAGTTTGCATTGATGTCTAAATAAACTCCGTACGAAGCTAAAAGTGTGCAAATAAACATTAGCATATGGGAGACAGTGCAAATAATTCTCAATCAAATCAAGAACCCGTGGAACCAGTACCAGGTTTGTAAACATGTAAATGGACTATGAACTGGGCTGGTGGTTCATTTGATTTTCAGCAGGGGACAATAGCCTTCATAGCTTTGGCAAATAATCTGTTTTTGTTATTGTTTTTTTTTTTTTATTTAATTAATGTATTGGAATTTAGAAGTAATGAAACTTAACTAGTAAACCTAACAAGACCAAATCAAGCTAATGACCACTTCCAAGAAGTTCAAAGCTTCCCTTTTTTTTCCATTTTATATCCTGAATAATTTATATAGTGTCACTATAAAAATGTATCTGCGCAGATATAAAACCATAAGCCTTCCCCATAAGCTCATACTCTTTCAGATGCACAGTGTCTGCTTAATTACTTATAAAGTTTGTTAAAATTTAAATTTTGGGGATTTCCTACCCTTCGAAGTTTTAGATTAACTTGCGTCTGTTTTGCCTGTCTAGCTTTTTCCCTGAAAAACTGGTTCTACATACAGTAGGTATGACTCTTAAGGTGTGCTTCCTCTATGCTAATTCAAGTCTTTATTTCCACGGAACTTAATTGCTCTGAACCCTTAAGGGAAACGGCAAACCACAAACGCTTCAGATGTTTCTACACTTGGTTGTACTGAAGGTGCCCGAGGTGGCACAGTTCCTCAAAATAGCTTTCAGTTTTGGAAAGAAAACAGTGACTTTAGGTCAACAAAACATTAATCTCATCGCATTAAAGGGGCTAGGGTCTAAAACCTTTGTAAAGTCACTCAAAGTTATTGAAAATATGTCCTTGTTGAAAATCTTTAAAGTGAACTGTGTTGATCCCGCTATGCTGTTTTGCTGCTTAAGTGGGAAACATGGAAAAAGAGATATTTTCTCAAGATAAAAAGCCAATTTCCTCTAAAAGAGCTGTAACCAATACTCCATTGACAGTAGCTCCACTGTAAGGGTAAAGTCACGCTAAACTTTTCACCTCTGCAGGATAGGTATATGATGTTGTATTCTCTTCTATTTCTGGTCCGCTTCTCTTACTGGCTTCCATGTTTGCAGGCTGCTGCTCTTTTGCCAAGATCAAATACCAAATGCTGGATTCTGTGTTGGGAACCCTGGGAACTCTCATTTGATTGGCTCAGGAACCAGGAAGTAAACACAGGCTAAACTCTGAACTGACGTATTTCCGGACTGTACCTCTATTACCGATTGTTTATAGGGAATGTTACTACCATCCCAGGTAACAAATTAGAAGGATTTAAGTTGATTTTACAGTAAATATCTTGCATAGTGTGGCATTAAACTGAAATGGCAGAAATATAATATGATATTTAACCAGTTAAAAATGTTTAGAATGCTTTCTACCACAAACCTCCAAAGATACAGGGTAATGTCAGAAGTACTACCCCTCCGCCAAGGTAATTTTCTGTAGTAAAATGCATCGGAGGTTATCTATTAAACGTGTAAAGGGAAGGTTGTATATAATGACCACAGTAACTAACCCTGGTTCTGGAAATGCACCTTTAGTTGGGCTATAGTAAATAACCACTTTTGGTTAGAGGTTATTGATGGATGAAGACCAAGCCAACCAATGTTGAGATAACCTTTGTATTTGTTTAGTTCTTCAACCAGGTAAAGTGTGGTTAATAGTACACTACAACTGGTGTTTAAAGAGCAATTATAAACCATATTTGCTTAAAAACTGGTTCTTTCCTACAGAAAGTTTTATAAATGGAGGTTTAATTTATCTTAAGATGTTTTAGGTTATGCAATGATGTAATTTTGTGGTGGTTTCTTGCATGTGAAAAACCATTGGTTTATCCGATTCTCTCCAAATAATAGTTGTTTTTTGTTGAAGGGGTGCTGACGGTTGATAATTTCTTTATAGCTGCAAATGAATGTTGCTTTTTGGGCCAGTTTATTTAGTCAAAGCACTACTTGTCTCAACATTAATTCTGTGGGAAAGTTATTCAAAAGATTAAAAGTTTACCAGTAGTTACGGTTATAGGACCAGTGGTTGTGAGACATAGTACACCTTTATGTTTTGAGTTTGTATTGACATGTTGGGAGGGTCCCTGGTTTAATAATTGTGTGATATGAGACTTAGGATGCAGAGGAAGACTGGATGTTATTGCAGCACAGCAGAAGAGATCAGTAAATGTTGGGATGTGAAGGAAACCGCTTCATACCTGGACGCGGACAGACTAAATTGTCCTGATGCTGTGAGCATGGACTCACTGGCTGTGAGCTTGTCTTCTGCTGGTAACTTTGCATTTGTGTGGTACTAGATCAGGTATGAGTAGCAAATGTTTGTAGATGGTGGTTAATATGATTTTGAAATTGGGACTCTGAACTGTTGATCAGACAAAACAAGAAGTTTCATATATGTTATTGAATTTAACTGTTGTGCAACGACGGTTTGGTTTGACCTTGAACAACTATTAATACAGGTGAAAGGCAATGATTAACTAAATTGGTCAAGGTCAGGCACTACTTGATTATCAGGAAATAATAGCTAAACAGCTCTCAGTCTCTTTCAGTTTTTGTTTTATGAATACCTGACAGGTAAGGTGTGGTCTTATAGAATAATAGAAGGAGTGAGTTTGTGCTCTGGTGTCTTTATACAGCAGTTTTAGAACCCATGGTATTTTTACTCGAGGTTCACATACTCTTAGAATCACTTACTGGTCCATGCCAAGTTCTGAGTAAACAGATTTTTAGCTGCAGACCTTATGTTTTGTCTTTTTCCCCTTAATACCAATTGAGTCTTGTTTAATTGCATCTTTTACTCCTTTAAAACAGGATAACTAGAGCTTTTCCATTTCTTTCTGTGTTTAATTGACTAACTCTACATTTGTTGCCAGCTTTTAATACTCAACATGTGGGGACTCTTATTCAGTGCTGGCCCCACAGTCCAGTATGTACACAAAAAGCACAGATTGAACAGGCACCAAAAAATTCTGCACAAGTCTTTAAACGTTTTGATGGCACAGATACTTATAAATACTTATTGTGCCAATTTTAAATCTGAAAATCTGTCTAAAGATTGTAGGATGAACACCCAGCACCCTATACATCTATTTCTTCCATCTGCTTTGTCCTGTTCAGGGATGTTGTGAGGCCTGGACTAGTCCCAGCAAACATCTCACAGAAGCCTATTGCAGTCAATTGCACAATATAGGTTGATCAGTGTCAATTTACACTGCCTAGTTTACCTTGCATGTGTGTTTTGGCCTGGGGAAAATCCTGGGGTACCCAGAGAAAACCCCCACATTTATTGGAGAATTAAAGGCCTCCAGTGTGTATCTCCACTGGTAAAATGGGTGAAGATGTGCTACATCCTGGAATAGGTGTTAGCCTATTTGGATATACTAAGGTTTTAAAAGGTTACAGTTTCACACACGCTAAACTTTTCTGTTATACCATTAATGAGGCTTAACATTCTTTTGCTAAAAGGCTAGAGAAAATGCTGGAATGGCAGGAAGGGAGAGTAAATAAGCAAAGCAGTAAACTCCTGGTTTCTGCACATTGCTGATGATGAAGGTAAAAGAGAGCCGCTACACCTTTACCTCATTCACAAGAGAGACATATTTAACTGTTTAAGAATTCCTCCGGTCCAGGTGTGGAAACCAAAAGAGAGCCCCTTGTTACTTTTATGGAGCAATGTTTTAAACTTCATTTCGTAAGCTACATTGCACCACCTGTCTTAAGCTGAACATTGCAGGTTGGCCAAGTGAGCAAATATTCCAATAAACAAATCAGCAGCTTGTTTTTTCCCAGTATTACTCTTTAAAGAGCAGAACCGCTAAAAGGACATCATTCTGTTGTTGTTACTGAATTTAGCAGATGTTCTATATTTCTTCACAAAATTATTAAGATCAAAATAAATTAATATTAGCTATGAATGACAGACATGCAATCAATATGTTTTAGTGGCAGTAAGAATAATTTAGTTTTTTTTTTTTTTTAAATAAAATCAATCAAATCTTAGCCATATTTTCTCTGAAAGTCTTGGGATTTAACTACCTGGGATTTTTTTTACCAGCGTAATGTGTATGCTTCCTATGTTCCTCTGATAGGCAGTGAATGATTTATTAAAATTAGCCTAATGTCATATGGGTGGTTGTGAATAAATCTGTATTGCCCCTCCAGTCCAGCAGGAGGCAGAAATAAGAAGAAATTTAAAGGACTAACCAGTTGTTCCCTTGCTGTAAGAACAGCGGGAACTACCATCTCTAATAACGTCAGAGCACTAATCCAATTAAGTGATTTCTTGGTACACTGAGCAAATATTCCAGATTTACACAGCTACATTCTCGATGATAAGCATCGTAAAAGTTTGTGTGTCATAGAAAGTCTAACGTTTCAAACTTTGATCTAGGTTTTATCCGCTCTCTTCTGCCATTGTGCTTCTGTTTGAACAGTCTGCTCTGACTCAGCGCCTCATTTATCCTGGGGTAATCTGGGGTAAAAGTCCTAAACTGATTTCATATTTCTGTTTTGGAAAGACTTGACCTGGGAAATTTAATTTACTCTCGTAAAATGGCATCACATTGCATGGAGGGCTTTTTTAAAATTCTGTTGAATGGCTGAAAGTCCCTGCAATGGAAAAGGGTCACTTGTTGTCACTTTTGTTTAAAATTGTTGTGGGAATACTGTTATACAATGAAACCTTGGCATTTTTGTTCTACTGTGGTTATTATACTGTCCTCCTGGCTCATGTCTATTCTGGATAGGTTTCCACTCCATCACAGGACCAGTGCTTTTTAATTAACCTAGCTTGCATTTTTTTTGTCTGTGGAAGAAAACACAGTACCTGGAGAAAACCCTCTCGGAATCATATAATTTTTTTCCGTTTTTTTTTTTTTTTTTCACTGGATCCTGGAATATTCTTCATTGTTCCACCTGGAGATGCTAATAGCCATTAGCCGCTTCCTTGTTTTAACTCCTGACGTGCATGCATAGTATGTGCTTCCGTTAAAATCGTAAATAAAAACAAAAGGCTTTATTTACTAGCAAATTGAGCAAAAAAACAAAGCATAAAACACCAAAAATAACTAATATGCAGGATGTGATAATCTTTCATAAAACGTTGTATGCAACCAGAGTGAGCTACTGACTTAATAAAAAAAAAGCCAAATAATGTGGCTATGTACCATTTAAAGTGTTGGTCTTGTCTGGGTACACGCTGGTCTTGGACTTTTGTTAGTTGATCTCGACTAAAACCCTATTATGTGTGCCGCTGTCATCCTCTTTAGTGTCTAATTGTTCTACTTGTTAGGTCAGACAAATATTATTGTTTACATGGAAAATGCCTTTTGGGGGAAATAAAATCAATGCTCTTTTTAACTTTAGTGACACTGGATATCTTGTGCCGAATGCCCTACTCTAAATGTTGCAACTGACTATGTTGTCTACATTTCTAAAGGGACCAGAATTAGATGCTTCTGTCTTCAGGCTTTCATTAATGCATGTGGGTGTTATGTGTCGTTTATTTAGCAGGGCCATGTTTGTGTGTGTGTGTGTATAAATACTAAATATCTCTTAATGTATGCACAGTTTCTATGTGTGCTTGCATAGATACACTGCATGATGCTTTTGTGTGCTCATCCATGTGCATGTGTTGGTGCTCTCATGTTTTAGGTGTGTGTGTGTGTGTGTTCGTTGTGCAGTACTGACAGAGCTGTCTAAAGGCTGGCAGGCTGCAGATTTGTAGCACATTCAGCTGATCATCTTATCTCCTGTCACCGCCAGTTAAAGATTGCAGGATCCGATCGCACCATAGCACACGCACAGACACACACACACACACACACTCGCATCATATCTACCCCCGTGTCTTTCTCCTGCTCACTCATTCAGTCTAGTTTCCTCCTTCATTCAATGTCTTTCTCTCTGTCCTCTGGAACTTCTCTCCCTCCTTTCAGTAAACTGTACTCTGCCAAAGACTAATTATTACAGGCAATCATTCCAACAAGAAACGCCACCTTCTTACTTGTCTCTCTCCTCCCCTCTCTCCCTCTTTTACTCCCCCCCCCCCCCCCCCAATCTAACTGCTTTTTGCTCCCACAGTCACATAATGGTTACACACTCGCACTGTAACTCCATTCCATGAAGTCCATTTTGTGAGGAAAGGTTATTGCACTGTTGGTGCAACCAGCAGGTCTTTTTGTAAGCAGAAGAGCTGTCAGTCTGTGGGTGGATGTCTATATATTAGCGGTGCATATTTTAAAAGCTGTTGTCTTGTGCCAAAGATCATTTTTACAGGTGTAAAGATAGATTTTCTTTTCATGACTCATGTGGGGGTTTATTAGCCAGAAACTAAATGTGCTGAATCAAGCATGCCTTGACATTTTAAAGTGGCTTTAGCACCTTATATTAGCGCAGCTAGTGTTGCAAAGAAAACAGCAGGCTCTGTGTTCGTGTGCATGTTCAGGAGACTGTCGATCCTTGCTGTGTATCTGAGATTTCCAAAAGAGATGCTGGCAGCATTTCCAAATCCAGCGCCTTCCATGCCAGACAGAAGGATAAAACAGAGCAATGTTGCTTTGATATGTTTAGCCTAGGGGTGGGCAATATAAAGTGTTGACGATCTGCCAAAGGAGAGGGCTTAGGGATCATCTATAAGGCACATTCTAGGGCTTTCAGTTCGATGCTGCTGCTCAGGCACTTTAGTTTCATTTTACTCCCTTTCTTTTGGCTTCATAAACTACTGTTTACAAAGCAGGAATTAAATGATCAGTTTTAATTATGATTATGGATGGTAGTGGTGGTTAACCTGACGCCGCCAGATAGATTTGCTTCGCATATTCATCTGGAAACCTTCCGTTGAAGTAATTTTGGGAAGGGGCGAAAATACTGGTTAGCTGATTGGCCTATGTTGGTGATAGACGGGCCAAATAAACCAATCAGATTCATCGTCCCTCGTAACAGAGCGATGACGAAAACACAACCACAAGCCAAGCTACTCTTGCTGCTGCAGGTAAAGGCTCGTTAGCTCAGCAAAGAAATACTCTGTAATTCCGATAAAACTTGCTCGATAGCCACGCTAACGCTAGTTTCATCGGCTGAAGCCGCCATGTTCTTAGACTGAACTGTCGCTTCTCGTTGCGTCACACCTCAACCCGCCTCAAAGCCAACGCTGATTGGACGTTTGTTTGGTGAACGGCTCCAAATTTTCTTTAACGGAAAGGAGCCAGACTGATCTGCGAGTGAAACCTTGAAAGCTCGTGAGATCAGGATGGTCTCACGAGGCTAAGTGGTGGTAGTAGTAGTTGAAAATATTCTGGGCTCGACGACGCTCCCTCTCCATTCATTTCCTATGGAACTTGTTCGATGAGGCGACAATCGCTCGCCCTCCTCCAGTCAAGCGACTGGCGAAATTTGTGTATGTTTCAAACTCTTACATCAGTTTCCTTGTCTGTAACATAGAATGAACTTGGTTGTATTATTTATTTATTTATTTGTAGACTAGACATAAAAGCAAGATTTCAGTCAATTCCAGCTAAATGTTCTGACTCATCTTCCTTGTTGGTCATAGACTGCTTTGAAAATATTAAAATACCTCCAACTTCATAAACAATAACATTTGTGGGAATCAAGTGATCAACCAGCGCGATTTGAAACGCTGTCACGTCCCGTGTTGGGTCTCCACAGTGGTGGCGATGAACGCAGTTAGTCACTGTCGTTTGACGCTCCCCGTGTGTCAAGCCCATTACCATCAAAACCATATTTGGTG
Source organism: Fundulus heteroclitus (assembly GCF_011125445.2). Lineage (NCBI taxonomy): Eukaryota > Metazoa > Chordata > Actinopteri > Cyprinodontiformes > Fundulidae > Fundulus > Fundulus heteroclitus. The sequence goes on along the minus strand of NC_046369.1, from coordinate 23,024,744 downwards.
ACCGCAATTTCAAACTCAGTTCTTTGATTGTCCATCACAATACAAGCTCTCAGGTGTGTTGATGCAGAAAAAAAGTAGAGCGGTGAACGCACAGCAAGGACTTTCCAATAACCAAACATGTCTTAAACTTTATAATGGGGCAAATTAACTCCCAATAGCCTTCCTTGTCCTAACTACATACAAAGGGAAACTGCAGAGAAGTCCTTTCCTCCAGCAGCTATTAGCTGCCTAGTGACTTATGCTAAGTAAACACTTAGCTGGATGTTTACGCCGCTATTCAGAAAAATCTGGTTTGTCTTACGTGTTACCACCTAGTCAGAATTATTATACTACCGCCATTTAGGGTCTCTTTATATTTGGCTGGCCGGTCAAAAATACAGATGTTTATATCCATTTTTGACAGTTCAAAATGACAACCCTTCACAATAACACCTTAATCATACTCCAAGCAGAACTTCAAATAGTATAGTTTAAAACCCTTAATATCACAGAATACAACTTTTTATATGAGCAGCTATTATATGTCTCTCTTAACCTCTTATTCATCCATTTCTGTCTCTCTTTTATGTTTCTTTCTCTATTGTGTAAATTTACAGATGGTTATATTTTGAAGGCTACCATTTTATTACATTGGATCCGCTTCTGATCCATTCATAGGGTCTATCTAGCAACAAAAATTAGTTTTCCAAGAATAATGCAGCCATCTGATGGACTCAGAAAGGTGGACAGACTCTTGGTGATTTGCGACAATCAAAGCAAATTGTATTTTTGTAGGACATCTGAAAACGACAATAGAGCCGTTTACTTGTTGACAATGTGCTGTATCGAGCGTTATTTATAATAATCCAGTTTAAACCGACGCGATCATCCTTATATTTGTATGAGCCAAACTTTCTCGTTTGGTAATCGGGGGACCACATGAAATAAACAAATGCCTCCTTTTTCAGTTTCAACAACAGAAAAAAAACAGACCAGCAAGCAATTTTAATTCTGTCGGGGATGATTCTTGATCATTTAGGCATTTCTCTTTAATGACCACCCCGTGTTCCCAGTCAGAACAGCCTCCACTGACGTCTTCACGACCAGGAGACGCTCAGTGCTCCCAACTCCGTGGGACTTTTTAGCGCACCCATCTCCAGAAGCTGGGCCCATTTGCAAAATGCAGAAATATTTACCAAGACAGGTGAAAATTATGTTGCAACTCTGAGTAGGAGTGTTGAGTTTAGATTTTGTGGGTGGGGGTGCCCCCCTTGTTGAATGGTAGAGGAAACACTCTTTAACTTCTAAACTTGTGCAATGCTCCTTTAAGTATGTAAACGTCAGTAAGTCATCATCCCAAGTAAATCTATTAATTGCTCCATTAAACGTAGAGCAGTGTACGTCCAATATGTGGCATTGAGGCACATTTCGTTAACGTTGTGACTTGAAAACAAGTAGAACTGGTAGTGCCACACAAACAGCCGCACCAGTCCCCGGCCCAGCTGTCAGCGGCTCCTGCCGAGAACCAATTCCAGCGTAATAAAATCTGGAGAGTGGGTGTGGGGTTTAATCCTCGCTACATTTCTTCCACCACCTCCTCCGTTCTTCTCGTCCTGCCTCTCTCCCTCACCTCCCCTGTCTGCTCAACTGGCTGGCGATGATAAATGAGTCAATTATGAGCGTGTGTGCACGCGGCACTGGAGGACGGGAGCGGACGGGGATGTTATTACCTGTTGCGGCTGGGGGTAATGTTGCGGTATTAATCATATTCTAATTTTCTCCCACCAAACGACCCTCCTTCCACCCACATCCAATGTCCCACCCCACCACAACAACAGAGGGCCCACACCCGCCCTTCCCCCAAACCGTGCCAGTCGCCACCATCAAATCAATCTATCTGCTACCTGCAAACAAGTTGGCGTAAAACTGCCGAGGGCCGAAATGTTCTCGCTTGCTTGAGAGGAAGCTAAGTGTGGAAGTGCAGCTGAGAAATTCATTTCGCTGGGAAAGGGAGCAGAGAAGGTGAAAACTCAAAAAATGCGTCCAGTGTTTGCAGGACAGCAAGGAAAGGTCTGGGTGTGCAAGGTAAGACAAAGGACAGACATTTCTCTGACTTAAAGCTGAAGCTGAAAAAAAAAAAATCAATGTGAGCGTGGAACAAATGGACACAAAGACAGAAGGGTTTGCTGATAATTAGGAAAGCAGTCAGATGAGAAAGAAGGTCCATGGATGAACTGAAAGTTGTCCAGAGAGAGACGGAGGAAGTGCGAGGAGCAAAGGGACACCTTGGATGTGCCTCCCTGCAGTCTTGGCTGGGATTCAGGCTCCAAGCGTGACTTTGTCTATTTCTGCTCTGCTCTGAGGTGATAATGGGCTGTCAGCACTCCAGTCGCCGCGCTCCCTCCTCCCCAGTGAGCGATGAAGGGACAGAAGTGGAAAGGGGAGGGGATGAGAAGAGTGCTGGAAGAGTAATTTGTTATGTCGCTAATTGCATTGTGTATTTTAATTTGGAGGATGATACGCCAAACAGTTTTTTTTTTATTTATTTTTTTCTCCTCTGTTGCAGTTTGAAACTGGAGTGTGAGAAACTGGCCACAGAGAAGACCGAGATCCAAAGACACTACGTTATGGTGAGACGCACTAACGCACATGCCTCTTCCAAAAACAAATGCAGCGCCAAGTCGCATGAATCCCTTTCATCTGCTTACAGGGGCCATACAACACCCACAAAAAAAAAAGAGTGCAGTTTCAAACACGGAAATGCAAGCACAGGAAAATATTTATTTGTCCGCTTATAATAGTCATCAGTCTCAAGTGAAAGTTATGAGCCCACATTTAGAGAGGCTTTACATCTTTTCAAGAGATTATTGCAAATACTGTTTATCAGGGATGAGTGGAATCCATCTTTTAAAAGTTTTAGGCCTTTTAAAATGGAATCAATATTCATAATATCGTCGACTCAAAAAAAAAATTGACCGTCATTTTACTGCATGAATGGATGGAGTTCTGGGATATTTTTAGCCTTAGTGTTTTCTACAGTACAGATGCAGCATGCAGATGTTGTCTTGTTGCTACTGAATAATGTAGCAAAGGGATTTTAAAATTAGATAAACGGTTTCCCAAAAGGTTTTTATGTGTCAGAAGGCCCTTATAGAGCTTCCCTACATATTGAACCGCAATCATTACTACAATGTTGTCTGAAATAATACAGTACTCTAAGTGTTTCCCAAACCTTTCGACTTCTGATCGACTAAATACCGGTGGTAGAGAATAGAAGCACTGGGTCTGACATGCCAGTTAAAAGTTAACCCCATTTTTCCCAGTAAGGACTACAACACATAAGAGATGACTTACTGCAGGTTGATCTTAAAAGATTTTCCCCATGTATGCATCAAACCTTCATCTGATTTCCATTATAATACTTAAAACGTACATTAAAGTGCATATTGTGTGTAGATAACTTTATATCAGACTCAGGGTTCAGATAAAAAAAAAATGAGATTAACAACCACACAACAAAAATGCATACCTGCAGTCATCAAAAGACGACTTAAGATTTCCCCGACTGTACCACTGTCTCCACAGCTGGGAGCATTTATTAGGATGGATTGTAAACTCATATGTCAGGTTTCTGAGCTCTAAGGTTCCTGCTGACAAACATTTCACTTGCACTGCACCTTCTTGGTCTTTTCAGAAATGCCCTCAATGCATGTTGTAAGCAACATGAAGTCAATTCAGACTTCTCTTGTTATCGTCTGGCCACAAGTGTGCAGCGTAGACTGCAGTACAGTGTGTGTGTTTTTTTTTATTATTATTTTTTTATTATAATTTAACTAATCCTAGACCAAGTTTAAATTGCATGCTGTAATGTTTGCCTGAGCATACATTTATCATCTGTCAGGTCTTCTCTTAGCTCATGTGATGATGTCGATTGATGTTCTTATTATTGGTGCACATAATGAGGAGAAATAAAAAAAAAAAATGGTTGATTCCCAACTCTATGCATTCATTATATTCATTTGAACTGAAACAATAATGAACTGGACTTGCCTGTCAGGGGTCACATGTCTCTACTAAAGATGTATAAATCAAAGACTATCAACTATCATTATATTTACCTCAAAGACCCTGACACTTGTTGATGCAGGCCCAACTTTGAGAACCGTCAGGCTATAATGTAACAGACCCCATGCAGTAACTTACTGTTCTATTATTAACAAAGATACAATTATTAGTGGGCCACACAGCAGAATCAGTCAATTTTTCCGTAATCGGTTCTGATCGGTTTTCAGCACATCAAATCCTGACAATTTTTTACTCTTTGAATGAATCAAAACTGACACCTCTTATCATTCTTGGACTATAAATGCATCAGCAAATAGGAAATACTTTGCACTTTTATTTTCTGATAACCTTATGGCTGATTTTCTGTTTAATTTAATACCACTACTTTTAAAGAAAACCGCATCACGTTTTTCCTCTGTTATAATCCGGGCATGTCAGACCTCTAAAGTGAAACCAGAAACTGGTACCAGGCAGGAAAGGCCCCATAGGGGCATCTCTTGTCATTACACACACTTCAAAATAACTGTGTTATGTTTTAGAATAAACAACTTAATACCAGAGTGTAATCACAGTCTGGTCTTGGTGGCAAGTGACCTGTGACGTCAGCATGGATTGGTTTCCTCTTACTGCTGTAAGGAAAGGAGGCTGGGAGCCACGGCACCGGAGGACCACCAGCACAAGAGCTGTACAAAGTTCAGACCACCCAGTTTCAATGTGTTCACGCATGGCTCGCATGAGGTGTGCAGTCTAGTTTTTAATAGCACTACAGTGATGACGTTCCTATTTTTGAATATCCTATAAACAGAAACAAAAGTCCCTTCTTTTGATATTTAGCCAATAAAAGCATTGAACAGCTGCCTGTTTATATCATTAATTACATAGTACTTTACTGATGTTGTTGGTTTACTGAATTATATCAGTTGATAAGACAATTTCTCTTTTTTTGCATCATTACTTAATTTCTTGGTGTTACGTTTTATAGATAAAATGTTTTACCACAGGGGTTGATTTGCATCGTTGCTTCAGACGAGCCTAAGGCTAATCTCAGAGCTGATCCGTTTTAGGAGAAAAGAGTGAAAAGTCTAAAATATCTGACATGCTCTCGATCAGCGGAATATTTGTCTGGACAAACAAAGAGCCAAAACTCATGGTTTGTCTTTGATTTTTAAGTCTGATTTCCCCCCCACCCCCCCGGGCTTAATTTACCTGTGATCAGAGCCAGAAACCTGCACAGCTGACAGAGCGTGAGCTGCCCAGAACCTGCTGCTCCAAAAAAAAACAAAAAAAAAAACAGCAATGTGGGATCTTGGCACAGAGTCTAAACTTGTGAGGGGGAGGAGACGGTAGCTGGCATCGGCTCGTCTTTGCTGGCTGATGATTTGGGGTAGTTTGGATGTTGCTAAGCAACAGGCGAAACTTGGCAAAGAGCTGCTAGGCGGAGCTGCCAGGGAAGGCATCTTTTATGGAGGCTTAGAGGCAAACACACACAGACGGAGGAGTGTGCGCTCACATGGCTTGATTTTTTTTAAAAACGCACTCACACCAAAGCACGCAAAGCACATAGGTGCACACGCCCACACAGTTGTAGACTTGTGCTTGAAGCGCACACACACATACACACACCTGCACACACACGGATGCTAAGTGCCAGGAAAGATATCTGGAGACAGAGGACCCCTGCCATCTCCTCTTCCAGCCTGCCAGCCGGTTTTGGCTGCTCGACTGCCAATCTCCTCTCCCCACTACCAGCCACACTGAAAAGCAAATGTCAGCCTGTCACTTTTCAAAGCATCTGACTTTAAAATGTTCTCCTTTTTGTCCATCTCTGAGGGAAGAGAGGCATCCTCAGCTGTCTCCGTGGCATTCATCTCCTCCTGCGTGTCTCGCAGCTCTTTGTGCTTAAAGATAAAAGCAGTGGTTGAGCAGCACACATTAGACCTGATTATTGCTGTACTTGGTCCAGCGACTGTTTCCCTGCATCACTTTGTTTTTTCTGGCTGTTCAGCTATCGCGGTTAAATTAGTGGGGATGTGCTTTTAGGGACATAAAGCCCTTCAGCGTGCACATGGTTGAACTACCATTGGATGACTCTGGCAGCAGAGGGTTACAAAATATATTCTGTCAATAGTTATTTTTGAAGCATTTCTGGAGCTTAACCTTATGGAGCGACTTATGCAAAGCACAAAATCTCTGTTTAGGTTGTTTATTTGGTCGTTTTATGTGTAAACTTATAAAGGTGTATGCAAGTGAGCGCTCAGCTGTTTTACGGTGAAGCAGTTTCATGGGTTAAAATCTTCAGTGAATGCTGCCTGTGAAGTTTTTAAAGTCCAGCGTTATTGGTTTTCTTTAATGCTTAATGAGGTTTTTATCCAAGACGACGTCACAAAAACCCAACTTGGAAGAATCCTAGCCTTGTTGTCGTCTGAGTAACTTTATTAATACAAGGGAGACCTGTCGTCCTGTTCGCTACTTGGCTGTGATGTGGCAGCAGCTTTGACGTAAAGTGAAAAACGGCGATCTGATCGCTCCATATGGATTCAAACGTGTCAGTGACTGTCTGGCTTCGCCGCTCCTGATCCTTTGGTACCAGGGCTGGAGAGGGTAAAAGTTCATCCGGCTGACTGAATATACCGTTGGCATGCAAAGCCAAAGTTTTATTAAAGTATATCTGATTCTGAATGCATCCCTGCTACTAAATATTGCAACACAACAGTTCTGTCTAATGCACATTAATATTAAAACAATTGTGCAAATCAAGATATTGTGCACCAGTTAGCTGCACAATATCTTGATTTGCACCATTGTTTTAATATTAAATAATATTATATATTAAATGTAAATAGAAATATCTTTGATAGGATTTTTTTTTTTTGCGACAGTGTATGACTATGTTTAGGACTTGTAATTTTGCCATTTTCATCCAAGCTTTTGGCAATAAGAGCATATTTTGGGTGGATTACACTATATATATATATATATATATATATATATATATATATATATATATATATATATATATATATATATATATATATATATATATATAATTTTTTTTTTATTATTATTTGTATTTGGTTCTATTTTGAACCAGAAAAATTAAACTGGAGACGTGTGTTAGTTTCTGCAGGAAATAAGTTAAATATTGTTTAATCTTTGTTTTCTACAACAATGGATAACTGTTCCTTTCCTTTTGTTTCAGTATTATGAAATGTCCTACGGCCTTAACATTGAAATGCACAAACAGGTGAGTCAGCTCCAGGTCTGCTGCTCTTTGCTTTGCTCTGTTTCTCCTTGAAGATTTGTTTTCTTACTTCCCACATCCTTTGACCGGCGTTCTTTTGTGCTCCTCAACTCTTGTTTCCAGAAAAAAAGTGTGTGTTTTTTCTTATTCCCCTGCTAATGTCAGTCTTCTGATGGACTTCTAGAGCATGTTTGTGCTGCGGAGGCATTAATAAGATCCACAAACAGAATTCATTTCTCCACCACAGATAGATGAGAGAGCTCTGCCCTTCCCTCTTGCCCGTCATTAATCCCTGTTTGTTTCTCCATCCCTCCCTCCATCCTCCCATTCCTCTCATTCCTGCACTGCTCTCTTATTTTTTTTCTTCCACTCCCCATTTTTTTGTGTCTCTGCCTCTTGTTCTTTGTGCTATTAATTCTTAAATTATATTTTTTATTGACACTTATACGCGTCTCTCCTCCTCTCCATTGATTCTCGTTCTCTGTCTCCTGTTTGTCTGCCCCCCCCCCCCCCCCCCCCCCCTCCCGCTTGGCCTCCTTCGCAGATATTCGGTCCATGCTGAATTTCACTTTAAATCAGGTCACTGCCTTCCTGCTGTCTGCTCTCTATCTTTCTGCGCTGCCTTCCTTCATTTCGCCATCTCAATCGCTTCGGTTTTGACGTGCCGCCACTGCCGCGTTTCCCCTCCTCCCGCCTCCACCCAGTCTCCTTTTTTTTTTTTTTTGCCTCCTCCGCCTTCCTTCTGTTTCTCCTTTCTCCATTTCTCCCCTCCATCCCGCATCCGTCCTTCATCGACAGTCATTTCCTCAACCCAATGTGCCCTTTTTCCTCCGCCCCCTCTTTTCATTTTCCCCTCTCCCATTTCATCCTACCCTCTTATTCTCCTCCTGTAGATTGCTCATGTTCTCTCCCTCCCCCCTCCTCCCCCCCTCCTCTCTCCAGAAGATGCCATTTAGTAGCTGAAGTTCTCTAACAAGAAATCATTGTCTCCCTGGGGGTGAGGGGGGGGCGATGGATTCAGAGGGTGGAGGGAAGGAGGCCAGGGCTTGGGAGTGGAACGGGGAGAGATGAGGCTAGTCAGAGAAATGAGAGAGGAAGCCCAAGGAAGAAAGACGGGTGGAAGTTCAATCCGGCATCAATAAATCACTTAAGAGAGGGTGTGTGTGTGTGTGTGTGTGTGTGTGTAAATGCACACAGAGTCTGAGATGCACGTGCATTCTCGCACACACTTCAAAGTGTAGCTGTCAACAAGATAAACAGCCTGCAGCAATAATGATGCTGTCATGATCTCTGCATGCGTGTCATTACTGGCCCTAACGGCCTCATTCGACCAGCCGCAGAACGGGTTGGTGTGTGTTAGAAATAACACCACAGCGCACGTCACACTGATCACCGTCCTGATGGGAAGAAAGAATGGACGGAAAGAGCGATCAGACCGGAGCGGGACGGAGAGAAGATGGAGGAAAAGTTTTCTGCTGGCGATGTATAAGAAACGCACACCCACAGCACCAACGAGTGACCCCACCCCCACCCTCAGCCCCAGCAGGGAGCACACGCTCACAGAACCCCGCATGCATAAATACAAACACACACAGACAAAACAGACATGCAAAGATACACCACACACACAAGATGGGGTCTGCTGTGTCTTCTCTTGTGTTTGCACACACACACACACACACACACTGTGTGGGCTGGTTGCGGCCGCAGCAGATGCTGTCCATGAATATTTTAGCCAAACTCTCTGGCAGAGTTTCCATTTGCATGGACCAGATGTAAGCAGCTGAAATATTTACCACTCTGGCCCTGGGAGAAGCAGGCCAAAACTCTGTGTGTGTGTGTGTGTGTGCAACCTTCCCAAGTGTGTGCATTTTCTTTGTGTTCCTGCTCAATCTTGGCGGTGTGATTGTTTGTGTGTTTATTCATGGAAGTGACAGTATCTTTTTCTTTTTTTCACTCTTTCAGACAGAGATTGCCAAGCGGTTGAACGTGATCTGTGCTCAGCTCATCCCCTTCCTGTCGCAGGAGGTGGGACTCACACACAGACACAAACACACTCTCTCGCTCTCTTGCTCTCTTTCTCTCTCTCTCTCTCTCTCTCTCTCTCTCTCTCTCTCTCTCTCTCTCTCTCTCTCTAGCTCTCTCTCTTATTTATTTATATATATATATATATATATATATATATATATATATATATATATATATATATATATATATATATATATATATATATATATATATAAAATAAAAGATGCATGTCAAAGTGTTTAATCCTGCACTAATTGTCCATGTTGTCATGTGCTCATAGAGGCATGTCAACAAATTTCAAGGTTGGGTAATTCAGTTGAAGAAGTGAAACTCTTGTATTGTCATTAAACACAGAATTATGCATTTGAACTGTTTTTTGTTAACTTTGAGGATTGTGGCTTAAAGGAAATGTATCCCAAGTTTTATTTTTGCACAAAGTTAGAATACTACTTCAGAGCGTTAAAAAAGGTTTATTGTGGAGAAAAGCTGGTTTATATAAGATGTACAGTAACAGTATATGCGCTCATTACATGGTTGGGGGTATTTTTTTGCATGAATTGCTGCAACAAGGCTGGGAGGCATGAAGGTGACCAGTTGGTAGCTTTGCTGAGGTTTTCAGGAAGCTCAGGTTTAATAGCAGCTTTTAACCTGGCCGGCCAGATTGATGATGTTTAGCACTCTCCGTCCTGCACATTATCAATCTGGGTCTGTGTCTATCAAATCCCTTCAGGGATTCGATAGAAACGTCTATCGCTGGTCAAGGCACTTCTTGCTTTTCTTCTTTCAAAGAAGAAATCATGGATTCTTATGAAACAGATGTGGTAGCAGCAGCTACTGCCATGTTTATTCTGGTTCGACTATGGGCTTGGCAGCTGTTGCATTTGTCACATCTGGCATGTCCCACCTTGAATCATAATACTGGAATGTGATTGGCCAAACGACTGAGGCTTTTGTTGTCTGTGGATGCACAAATACCAGGCAAGAATTCTGCTTGCAGGCAAAGTTAGGCAGCTTTGAGCTTGTCTTCATTATTGGCTCTTCTGTGTCTCATCTTCCTCTTGACGATACTCCATAGGCCCTGTAGGGGGTTCACGTCAGGCCAGTTTGTCGGCCAAACAAGGAACCAGGGTAACTGAACCAGCTTTTAGTACCTACTGGGAAAAAAAATCAGCGTCTCCATAAAACTATTCAGCAGAGGGAAACTCGACGGCTGCTTTGACTTTGGACTTGATAAAACACAGGGGACCAACACCAGCAGGTGACATGGCTCCATAAATCTTCACTGACTCTGGAAACTTGACACTAAAGCAACTTGGATTTGGCTCTTCTGCACCATTCCTTCAGATTCTGTGATTTTTAGTTTCTGATAGAAATGGCAAATGTTCTTTTGTCTAAAAAGAGGACTTTGGATCACTTAGCAGCACCTCAGACCTTCCTGGTTAGATGCGTCCAATTACTAATAAGTTTAAGTGAAGAACTGACTCCAGCTTCCATCCACGCTTTGTAAGTCTACCTCAAACTCTTTGAAAGTGCTTTGATTCACAATCCTTCAAATAGGTATCCCTGCTGCCTATGCTGCTTTTTCTATCACACTTTCTTTCCATTGAACTTTCCACCAATATGCTTGGTTGATGGTCTCTGTGAAGAGCCAGCATGACCGTTTACGGTCTACCCCCTTCATGGAGGGTAAACTGTCTCAATGAGTGTTAGGGACACGAGGTGGGCATACGTTTTCAGTATTAAAATCTTTGTTTTTAATTGGTCGAGTGTTACACTATTATTTTCTAAGAAACTTAATTTTGGGTTTTAATAGCCAGCCATAATAATCAAAACAAGCAAATTAAAGGCTGGGACTATTACTCTGCTTGTAATGAGTTTATAAATGAGTTTCACTTTCCAAATTGGACTTCTGAAATGCTGTAAATGATCATATTGATGAGCTCCTTAATTTTTCTTGAATGTAAAGTTGATGGAACGCCTGTAAATTGACTCCCTGACGTCTCGGTTTGCTCCACAGCACCAGCAGCAGGTGGTCCAGGCCATGGAGCGCGCCAAACAGGTGACCATGGGGGAGCTAAATGCTTCGATAGGGGTACGTGGGCTCCCCCCTCTGCCTCATAGCGTGTGTACCTTATACTCCCATATTTAATTTTTCTTCCTTTTTTTTTTTCTTTTTCTTTTTTGTAGTGTGCTGACTTCATCAGCTCAGTATTCATTTGCATACTATGGTTATCAAATGTAAAGATTTGATTTTAGATCTTATTCGAGCATCACTTCCAGAAACTTGAGTGCTCCTAAAATGGTCGTCTGATTAAACGTTTGCTGGTATTTGTTTGCAAACATTGAAACATTTTCTTTTCAGTTGTTAAATCTAAATTTTCACCTCAGGGCTTTTAATCGTGCCACTGCACTGACCTTGGCATTTCTCCTTACGTGCACATCGCAGCAATTAGTTCCCTCCTCCTTCTTCCTCCTTTTCTTAATTACTTCCAGTGAAGCAACTCCTTGTAAGTCACCGAAGCTTCTCTCGTCTCGTCTTTCTCTTGCTCTCTGGGTTTGTGTTTATTTTGCCGTCTACAGCAGCAGCTTCAGGCTCAGCACATCTCCCAGCATGCCCAGGGCTTGCCAGTCGGCCCACACCCATCAGGACTGCCCCACCCCAGCCTGGCGCTCGGCGGGGGCTCCGGCCTGCTCGCCCTGTCCGGGGCTTTGGGGGCCCAGCTCGCAGCCAAAGATGAGAGGGCGCACCTCGAGGCGGCGGCGGCGTCCGCCGCTGCAGCCGAGCACCACAGAGGTGAGCTTTAAATGAGCCGTGACATTGTTTTTGTTCTCGCAGATCTTAGAGGGCAGATGAGTTCAGCGTTCAGGCAGGAGTCAGACAGCATTTCTGAAGAAAGAACAATGCTGATGTAGGAGGAGAGTAAGCATTAAGTCTTGGCGTGGCGCGTTCTGATGATTGATTTTTCCTTTGGCGCTTTCTCAGGCCATAGACAGTTGCTGGTAATAATACTCCTCAGGGATATCTCTGCTCATTGTCATCATTGTATGAAGTTGCAGTGAATAACTTGTGTACTTCTTTGTCCTTACTCGCCCTTGCTGCATTGCTGCACGTTTTCCTGGACGTGTTGGACGTTTTCCTCCTCGGATGAACAGACCGGGAAGCCGGACCAGTGAGTGCAAATTCCTCCCCACCTCACTATTGATCACTTACATCAAACACATGCCCACCATTTTGTTCCACTGTCTTTTATAGCGGGAACCCACATCTAGATTGGGGAACTCTTTTCCCAAATGTCGAGACTTAAAATAAACATGTGCCTATCAAGCCTTAGTTAAACGTATAGAAATCTCAACCCAAAGACTAAAAAATGCCGACTGATAAAATCTACTACAATGCCCATCAGACAGGTAGATGGCCCTTGGCCCGTCCACAATTTGTCACAAATTGAGTGACTGTTGTTGGGATTAATGTGACAGAACAGCCAAAGATTAGCTTAATTGTTGCCCGTGTAGCTACTTGTAATAATTATGAAGTGAAAGGAAATGTATATGATTTAGAATTTCTTTTTGAGCCCCCCTTAGTCACCACTTCCCTCCCATTACAGCAGCCTTTTGTCTTTTGGGGGGGGGGGGGGTGTATTCCAGCTTAGCAAAGCCACAGGTTGAGTTTTTTTGCCCATTCTTCTTTGCAAGATAGCTCAAGCTTCTTCATATAGAATGCAGAGCGACCATCAGAGTTCACATTTACCACAGATCCACGATCTGATTTAGCCCTAGACTTTGACTAGGCCATTCTAACATACAAAAATGCTGCATTCTAAACCATTGCAGCACTGGCTGTAGCTTTAGGGTTGTCGAGGTGAGCCTCCAACTATTTTCTGCCATTAGAGCCTCATATTTAGCTCCATCTGTCTTCCCATCAACTCTAACCAGCTTCTGTGTCCCTGCTGGAAAAAAAACGCCATCCCACCATGATGCTGCCTCCACCATTATTCCCTGTGGGCATGGTGTGTTTGAAGGTGGTGTGCTTAGTGTTTTCTGAATGGAGGACCAAACAGCTCTCTGGGAGATGCGTTAGATGTGTGTGGTATTATTTTATAACCTGACCCTGCTTTGACCTTCTCCACAATTTTCTCCATGACCCACCTACTGTTTTCTAACACAACCTTCAGAGAACAGCTAGATTTATAAATTCATTTTCGCACAGATTGATTTTAATTTCTACTGAATGCAATTGGTTGTAGTGGAATATATTTGGGGGTTTCTAAGGAGAGGGGGGCATAGATGCATGCAACGAGGTTTTCAAAACCACGCATCATCTTTTTTGCCACTTTATAATTTGTCCACTACTTTGTGCTGGTCTGTCACATAGAATCCCAGTAAAACACTCATTTTTGGTTGGAACGTTATAAAATCTCAAAAGCCAAAAGCAATTAAAAGATGTTTTTTAGCCACCAGATTGATTGAGTGTTACTTACAAGATACTTTCAGAAAATGCAAGCACAATTTAATCATCCTAAATGAGCATCATTATATTATGAGTCAGTTATTTCAGTCAATTTTGTCTTTTTCTGTGGCAGATTACTTGTGGCTAACAGAACTGACTTTATTGTTTTAAATGTTATCTTTGTACATAGAAACATTGTGTAGCTTTGTAATTGTGTAACATTTAAAGCATCACAAAATGCGCAAAAATCTGTGGAAAAAAAAAAAAGAATAATTTCAAAGCTAGCTGGATGTAGTCAAAAATCCAAGGACACATCTCTTTAATAGTGCCTTGCAACCTTGAGCAGTTCCTGTTTGGATAGATGTTATCCCACAATGTGGACAGATTTGTTTTCAGCTGATTTTTAGCTCGCTCCAGCCTCTCCAGTGCCTTTAAGAAAACCCTGCCTCCCGCTGCTTCCCTCTGTGGGCTAGCCAGTCGATGCAGCCTGATATTCTTTCACATTCATCTCTGCAGCTCATGAGCCTGACGTGATTTATGCACTCCTCCTCACCTCATTATCACCCTCTTCCTCCCTTTCCACCCTCACGCCCTTTCCTCTACTCTCCCGCACTTCCTTCATCTCCCCCTCTCTCTAATCCCCCCACCCCCTCTCTCCTCCTTTTATCCTCTTGTGTATGGATGCTCACTCTTTTGACCACTTTGCCCTCACTCTCTGATTTACCCCTCCCTGTCTGCAGAGCTCCCTGTCCAACGGGGATAAGGGTCGCCCAACAGACTACCTCAGCAACGGCAAGAAGAGGAAAGCCGAGGAGAAGGAGTTCATGACAGACTATGTGAGGACGCCTCCATAACGCTCTTAAATGTTTGAGTAACTGCGGGAAAGTTTCACCCAACTCCTCCAACACGAGTCAGATAAAAGAGACAGCGTCTTTGTACAAGAGAAGACCGGCAGACTTCAGGGAACTGCCCTCTTTCTTTGTGAAATATTTACAGTCCTGACTCTCTGTACTGTTTTCCTGGAGTATCTGTGGAAGATCAGACCGGTGGAGGCTCAGTTTTAGTAAATTCTGTTACTAGAAGGTTGATTTGAGAAGTGTTTTACCTCCCACGGTTAAAATGGTGTAATGGTATTTTACATTTGTACCGTTTGCTGCAAACCTTTACTTCCTGTTAGGTTTGTTTGCCGATATGTCCTCTGCATGCAGCAGGTAACTGAGCAGGAGTGTGTTTTTTTTTCTGTCGCAGGGCAGCGATGCGGATAAGAGCGACGATAATTTGGTGGTGGATGAGGTTAGTAGGCGGCCGCCAGCATCTGTTTGCATCACTTGACCGCTTTCATCAGCAAGCGCCATGTAAACATATCCAGCAGAATCACACGAATAAGAATAATGACCCCCTAACTTTGGCCCATCTCATTTAGCTGCACACACATCCACACATCCACTATACATACAGGTGCACAGTCTGAACTGCAGCTCACGCTGCCGACAGAGTTAGGAAAACATGCAGGTAAAATCCTAAAAAATACAGTCTTCACATTTGGACAATGGAAACACAGTTTCTACTTAGTTTCTACTCAGTTTCTACTCGGCTCTGACAGGTCTGGAAACTGAGAAACTTTGTTTGATTTTCCAGGTCTGTAATGATCCAAGACTCTTTTCTGTTTTTCTAAAGTGCAAATAAATGTGATGGGGTTTTTTTTACATTGATTTACTTTGAAATTACATACATTTTGTCTGATTTGCCACACCTCAGTTTTTCTCTTTACTTACTAACTAAAAATGCCACTTTACTACTTTTCTGACTGTAAAACTTTGGATTCAGGCTGGACTGGACCTGTGCTCTTTAAGCTGAATCTACTTTAAACAACTCAGTGAAAGTGTACATTTTATGTATTTTTTTATTTACTAATGAAATTAAAGCACTTTAATAAATCCTATTCATTAAAATTTTTCTTTAAGTGAAACTCCTTATTACCAATGCAATATTTAAAAATGGAGCTAATCCAAGTTTGTTCAGATGCCATATGTTTGTCATGCCACACTCATCAGAAGCCAGTTTCAGCTCTCTGTCTTTTCCTGAATTGTGAATCCTACAAATACGACTATTTAAGCAGCACAGGGTAAATATTTTTGTGCTCAAATGTTCAGAAAACTGCAATAAAAAAATAATTTGACTCTGAAAAAGAACAGAAAGTTTGAAATGAAAAAAAAAAAGAGCAGTGGCCATTTAGGCTTAAGTTTTTTGGGGGAGATTTAGTTCTGATTGGCATGTGGTCTAAACAGCCTTCAGAAAATTTAAAATGTTAAAAAAAAATTGTGTTTAGGCCACATTTGAGTGCAGGTTATAGTCCAGTCTAATCTTCAGATATTGTAGCGACATGCTCTGGTGGACCATGTCCAAATGAACAATTAATGCCGCAGTAAATTATCAGTAGGCTCTGTGGCTGCAGGATGTTTTTTCTAAATGCAAATGTCAGAAAGACACATCACTAAGTTGATGTATGTCTGGTAAAGCACAGTTCAGAAGGAGGGAGTCCAGGTTAATAAGAGCTGTTATATTCTTTTGGCAACTTACAGCTTTGCAGTAAAAGTAGGATTTCAACATTTACAGCCACATCTAAGTGCTCTAAAAACTTCATATAAAATCTATAAACGAGATGCTTCAGCAGCATCAAAAAATCTCATTTAAAGTTTGTGAGCATGATTTTTTTATTTTTTTTCCCCCGGAGAGTTTTCGTCAGGGGCCTCAATGAAAGCCCTAAATAAACCCGAATGTTGTAGAAAGGAAAGTTGAAAACTTCAGCTGCATTTAGTTTTTACTTTACCGGACTTTGGTTCTTTGTGTCATATTTAATGTTTTTTTGCACTTTTACATTTAGGACCCATCCTCCCCCCGCAGCGTGCAGTCCTACTCGTCGAGGGAGAACGGTTTAGACAAGATCCCCCCGTCCCGTAAGGAGGGGCCCCCACAGGCCAGCCCCACCTCCCTGGCATCATCAAGCAGCGCTACCTCGCCCTCTCGAGGCAAAGAGCCCCCACAGGTAGATGGAAGGGCCCGCTGTCAGACGCTTCTCTTTTTAATATCGCATTTGCATGTTCAGCTACACGTGAAATGTTTTTCTCTGAGCACATCAGTTTTTCATGCTGCCACGCCGTTTTTTGCCATTTTGTTCAGGATCAGTAGTTTGTCTCAGTTTTTGAGCTAGAAGCATCCAGTCAGCTCTCAGTGATTATGTTGTCACTTTTTTTTATTTTTTTTTAATTTTTTGCAGCTCATTTGGCTTCTCAGTCTTTTACTGAATTAGCCTTGCCTTATGAATTTCACCTCCTTTATAGAAAGCCCTAATATATACATTTAAATTAATCATTTATTTTAGGGGAATTATCTGACATTGAAAGATCGCCAAGAATCCAGTCTTTAGTTTGTGTAGTTTGTTCAGTTTCAGGGGGGAAAAATCAACATACAGAATTTATTTATTTATTTAAATAAAATCACCGGCAGCTCAGTTATTGTTACAGAGGCCACCAGGTAAAAATTTAAAATGTTTTGGTCATGCTGCCATGATTCCCGCTGCATGTGGAGGAGAAACAGGCCCACAGCACCACAGTTCCTCCATCGTACCTATTAAGTGGCCACGAGACGCTTTTCCACCGATTCAATCTGTTGTTTTCCACAAAGCCCACCTGAAATGTTGCTGAAAAGCTCCATCTTGGTCCTGTTTAACCAAAGCATGCAACTCAAAGCGAGTTTGAAGCCAATGGCACATTTTAACTGGTGTTCACTTCTGATTGGTTAGATAGAAAAAGGCTTACAAACCTGTGCTTGACATTTAGGTGGTATCTAATGGTATCTTCTACAACTTTTTTACTTCCTGCTTACTGTGTGTAGTAACATGCTGAAATGATCGTGTTATATTTAACCCCAGGAAATAAGAAAGTCATGAATTACTTATTAGAAATTCCCTTTATAATCATATAAAAAGCAAAGTGTACATTTTAGAAAATGCTTTAATGTTTATTTTAATATTATGACCAGAATAGAGGCCCCCTACATTTATTTAGGTTTTTTAGCTGTACAATTAGAAAAACTCACACGCTGATCTCATTTTTGGTGCCTCTTTTTTCTGCAAAGACACTTTCAGCTTTCTGTAACTTGCGCTTACTCAGCATTGCTCTGTGTTTTGATGAAACGTCTCAAAGGCAAATCCAGTCTGCCCTGGCTGAACGGTAATAAAAAGGTTAAGGAATTTTAAAGGGGACCAGTGCTTTATCTGTATGTGATTTTTATTAAAAATTAAACAGATCTTTCTCACCACTGCAAACTGAAAACAGATTTTAATTTTTTTTTTTTTTAGAAATGATTATTTCTGGCTTCACCTTGCTCTTCTCTGTCCTTCTCTGCTGTTGCCTACTCCAGAGAGAGAAGTCTAGCACTCCCGGTATGAAGCCAGGGACCCCCATGTCTCAGGAGTCCAACACCCCAGGACCAAGCGGCCCGCCACCGTTCAGACCTGGGCCAGGAAAGCCCGGCGTCGACCCGCTCGGTAAGCACGCCACGTCCGTGAGGCTAACGCAGCTTTAACGGTAACCCTGGGCCTGTGAATAAGGTGACGTCCTCCATCACCCCAAACTCTCACAAAGCAATCTGCACACAGCACATCATTAAAAATGGGAATTCACTTCTGCGCCCAGGGATGTTTTAAGCCCGTAGCGACCCGTTTCCACGCAGCGTGTCAGCCGGTGCCGGCCGCAGTAGTTGGTATGGGTGTCGGCCCGCTCCTCGCCGCCGAC